>NW_027456930.1:40000-238648 GCF_040206685.1 Ascaphus truei
GCTGCTGTGTTGTGTGTGTGTGTGTGTGTGTATAGAGCTGCTGTTGTTGTGGTGTGAGTGTGTGTGTGTATTGTGTGTGTGTGTGTATAGAGCTGCTGTGTTGTGTGTGTGTGTGTGTGTATAGAGCTGCTGTGTTGTGTGTGTGTGTGTGTATAGAGCTGCTGTGTTGTGTGTGTGTGTGTGTGTATAGAGCTGCTGTGTTGTGTGTGTGTGTGTGTATAGAGCTGCTGTGTTGTGTGTGTGTGTGTGTGTGTGTATAGAGCTGCTGTGTTGTGTGTGTGTGTGTGTGTGTATAGAGCTGCTGTGTTGTGTGTGTGTGTGTGTGTGTATAGAGCTGCTGTGTTGTGTGTGTGTGTGTGTGTATAGAGCTGCTGTGTTGTGTGTGTGTGTGTGTGTGTATAGAGCTGCTGTGTTGTGTGTGTGTGTGTGTGTGTATAGAGCTGCTGTGTTGTGTGTGTGTGTGTGTGTGTGTGTGTGTGTGTGTGTGTGTGTGTGTGTGTGTGTGTGTGTGTGTGTGTGTGTGTATAGAGCTGCTGTGTTGTGTGTGTGTGTGTGTGTGGGCCGTCACTCCGCCTCAGGCCAATGAGAGGTGTGCGGGGGCGGGCGACCCAAGGGACCAATGAGATTTCCCCTAGGGACACCGGACATCCAGGCAGGCAAACATACAGTGCTTTCACTAATCTTATACTATATTAGTGAAAGCACTGTATGCCTGCCTGCCTGCATGCATGCATGCCAGCCTGCCTGCCTGCCTGGATGTCCGGTGTCCCTAGGGGAAATCTCATTGGTCCCTTGGGCCGCCCCCCGCACACCTCTCATTGGCCTGAGGCGGAGTGACGGCCAAAGGACACACACACAGGGACACACACACAGGGACACACAGGGACACACACACAGGGACACACACACAGAGGGACACATACACACACACAGGGACACACACACACAGGGACACACACACACACACAGGGACACACACTCTCCCCCGTCAGTTGGACCGCAGCTCACCTTCCACACCCCCCCCCCCCCCTCCTCTCCCGGTGCCCCTCCTCTCCCGGTGCCCCTCCTCTCCCGGTGCCCCTCACTCTCTCCCCCCCTCCCCACCTCACCCAAATCCCCACGCTCCGCAACATCCCCAGCCGCACCATCACCCTCACCGTGCGCCGCGGAGGAAGCGCGGCCCTGCTGCTCAGCAGCAAACTCCAGGCTCCTTCCCCCTCGCGGCGCGGCCCGGGCCTCCTGCTCTCCCCATCACGTGCGCCGCTACCGGAGAGGGGAAGTGGCGGGCGCGGGACTCCCCATCACGTGCGCCGCTACCGGAGAGGGGAAGCGCGGTGCGGGACTCCCCATCACGTGTGACGCTACCGGAGAGGGGAAGTGCGGCGCGGGACTCCCCATCACGTGCGCCGCTACCGGAGAGGGGAAGCGCGGCGCGGGACTCCCCATCACGTGTGACGCTACCGGAGAGGGGAAGCGCGGCGCGGGACTCCCCATCACGTGCGCCGCTACCGGAGAGGGGAAGCGCGGGCCGGGCCTCCTGCTCTCCCCATCACGTGCGCCGCTACCGGAGAGGGGAAGCGCGGGCCGGGCCTCCTGCTCTCCCCATCACGTGCGCCGCTACCGGAGAGGGGAAACGCGGCGCGGGACTCCTGCCACTCTTGCCCCCCCAGCTTCCCGAACTCACCTCCTGCCCCAGCCAGATGCCACGGGGTCAAGGTAAGTCACACACCGTCTCCCACCCACGCACTGTCACCCCAGTCACCCACACACCCACCCAGTCACTTTCACCCACCCAGCCACCCACTCACCCACCCAGTCAGTCACCCACTCACCCACCCAGTCAGTCACCCAGTCAGTCACCCACTCACCCACCAAGTCAGTCACCCACACTCACCCACCCAGTCAGTCACCCACTCACCCACCCAGTCAGTCACCCACTCACCCACCCAGTCACTCACCCACCCAGTCAGTCACTCACCCACCCAGTCAGTCTCCCACTCACCCACCCACCGACCCAACTCACCCACCCAACCACCGACCCAAAGTCACCCACCGACCCAAAGTCACCCACCCACCGACCCAAAGTCAAACCGACCCAAAGTCACCCACCCACCGACCCAAAGTCACATACCCACCGACCCAAAGTCACACACCCACCGACCCAAAGTCAAACCGACCCAAAGTCACCCACCCACCGACCCAAAGTCACCCACCCATGACCCAAAGTCAAACCGACCCAAAGTCACCCACCCACTCAGTCACCCACCCACCCACTCAGTCAAGTGTCACACACCCCACCCAGTCACCCACACACTCAGTCAACTCAGTCACCCACCTAGCTGTCAAGGGGGGGGGGGGAAGCCTAACCCTGTCGTACGCCCCCCCAAAATTACATCCCGGGCAACGCCGGGTCTCTCAGCTAGTATAGTATAAGATTAACTTTATTATATTTGTTGTTGTCATTATTATTATTGTTTACTGTTAGCTGGAGTATGGCTCACCCAAGAACCACTTTCCCCTGTATGGGGGTCAGACATAGTGCAGACTTGACCCCTGACATTTATAAAAAGATGTTGGAATATGTGACACTGCTGCTTAATAAACACAAACACAGGCGCGCCATGTATTGTTCTGACATTGGTTTATTACACAGAGACACGTCTTTATAGAGGGTTGTCACACTAACAGCCTGGAAGGGGTTAATGCAGGGTCACCAGCCCAGCCCCCCTCTCCTATGATTGGTTGCTGCTCTCGTACAGGAGCCGCGATTCGTCCCCTGTCAATGTCAGAAAAGGCGCGCCAGTTTTGCTGTCTCCATGGCGACCATGGCGGCCGCCGGAGATCGGCCTGCAGCGCGGGCCCGGCTTCCAGGTTACCTCCCCGCCGGTGAAGATGTTAGCGGGGCGGCTGAGGGAATGCGTGCGGCGGCGGCCCGGCGGCGGCCCGGTTCCTTCTGGCTGGAGAAAGGAGCCGGCGGGCTGGAGGTGGGCCCTGGTGTGGATGCAGGGCCGGGTGCTGCACGTACGGCCCGAGCGCGGCGTCACCGTGCGGCTTGAGCGACGACACCTCACACCTTCACCGTGTGCGGGGCCGACCGGGTGCCCAAGGGCAAGCCCTGCCTGCAGCCAGGTAACCGGGGGGTCCGCACGCCCTGCCTGCAGCCAGGTAACCGGGGGGGTCCGCAAGCCCTGCCTGCAGCCAGGTAACCAGGGGGGTCCGCAAGCCCTGCCTGCAGCCCGGTAACCGAGGGGTCCGCAAGCCCTGCCTGCAGCCCGGTAACCGGGGGGGTCCGCAAGCCCTGCCTGCAGCCAGGTAACCGGGGGGGTCAGCAAGCCCTGCCTGCAGCCAGGTAACCGGGGGGGGTCAGCAAGCCCTGCCTGCAGCCAGGTAACCGGGGGGGGTCCGCAAGCCCTGCCTGCAGCCAGGTAACCGGGGGGTCCGCAAGCCCTGCCTGCAGCCAGGTAACCGGGGGGGTCCGCAAGCCCTGCCTGCAGCCAGGTAACCGGGGGGGTCAGCAAGCCCTGCCTGCAGCCAGGTAACCGGGGGGGGTCCGCAAGCCCTGCCCTGCAGCCAGGTAACCGGGGGTCCGCAAGCCCTGCCTGCAGCCAGGTAACCGGGGGGGTCCGCAAGCCCTCGCCTGCAGCCAGGTAACCGGGGGGGTCCGCAAGCCCTGCCTGCAGCCCACGTAACTGGGGGGTCCGCAAGCCCTGCCTGCAGCCAGGTAACCGGGGGGTCAGCAAGCCCTGCCTGCAGCCACGTAATCGGGGGGTCCGCAAGACCTGCCTGCAGCCAGGTAACCGGGGGGAGTCCGCAAGCCCTGCCAGCAGCCAGGTAACCGGGGGGTCCGCAAGCCCTGCCTTCAGCCACGTATTTGGGGGGTCCGCAAGCCCTGCCTGCAGCCAGGTAACCGGGGGGGGTCCGCAAGCCCTGCCAGCAGCCAGGTAACCGGGGGGTCCGCAAGCCCTGCCTGCAGCCAGGTAACCGGGGGGTCCGCAAGCCCTGCCTGCAGCCAGGTAACCCGGGGGGTCCGCGCGCGTGGCTATCACTGTCCTGCCTCACACGGGAGGAGGGCGCCATGATTTCTTCTCCCCGCCCCCTAAACAGCAACACCAGCCTCTCACCCTCTCACCCTCTAGCGTCACTAGATAGAAGCCAGGCAGATCACACTGGTTTTCTATGAATCGCAACTGATTTTAAAGTCCTGTTTATATCAGCAGTCAGGTCTGATATAAAACAGTAGTAATGTTTCCACCGCCAGTGTATGCAGTGCTGTACATAGAATGTTTGCAGGCGCGAGCCGCTACCCCATAGAGCTTACAATCTATGTCTGAAGCACTTATTCCCATGACCTGTTATTTGTAATTTATATGATTGTCACATGTATTACTGCTGGGAAGCGCTATGTACATTTAATGGCGCTATATAAAAAAAGAGATATGTAGCCCTTTTTTCTGACACTCTAAGCGACTTCGGTAACTGCGCGCACCTGCGGCTCCAGGAGATCTGAGCCTCCGCTAGCTGGGAGCCTGGGGTAACACTTATTAGCGCAGCGCCTCCACTTACCCAGGATCACCGTCATGTAAGATTCCCCTGGGCAAGAAACACACCGATACAATGCGTGCAACCAACTTTACTATGTGCAATAATAAACTTATACTCTATATGAACCGTGGCAATAACCCAATATGCATACACTTATCTTATAACACTATACTTTATACTCTATCATACCCTAACAACCGCTAACGGATAATGTCCTTCTAACATCAGTGGCTCGGCCACACCCCTAGGGAATATTGTCCTGTACAATAGTGGCTCAGCCACGCTCTTATGAGTGTCTCTATCCCGTCACCCGCGTGCCCCACACACCGTGTCCGTGGTAATAGTACGATAGCGGTGTGTACTCGCTAGTGTCTCCCTATAGTTATGCCTAAGGCGGGGATCAGCGCCTGTTGACCGGTGTTGGTGCACTTGACGTATCTACTACCTTCCGGTCACGGCGGTGACCGGTAATACTTGGAAAAGGATCAGCCGAATCCTTGCTTGTCTGGGATGTCCGCAGTGCAGCTGTCTGGTCCCAAGCAGCTCACCAGCAAACCTGCTCCGCACGCTTGTCCCTAACTGTGTACACAGTAAGGTGACTGATCGCTAGCACTATGGCCGTCCCTGCAGCACAGCAGCACACTGTGACTCAGGGGTTTCTCCTAAGGGCCTGCGGGGTAAAGCTAGCCTATGCAGGCGGGTCACGGACCCCCTGCACGCATACACCCTCCTCCGTTACCTTCCAGATCCCCTCTGACTAGCGTGGCCTCTCCCCCACGCTTCCCTTTCTCCTCCCGTAATTCTAGCCTTCCGATTGGCTCCTCAAGTCAGGTGACTGCCCAGGAGCTCATGGGAGTTGTAGTTCCTCAGCGGAGCTTCTCTGCCTTGAGCTGCACAGACTCACAGCTATTGCATCAGCGCAGACCTCCACATGACTCTCCTGAACAGTCAAAAACACCAACTGAACACACATATGAGGCTCCTACCACATCCCTACACATACATCTATTATTTGGTGCCTGCGGCACAGGGAGATAACGTGACTTGCTCAAGGTCACAAGGTATGGGGGGGGGGGGATTGAGTGAGTGTGTGTGTGGGGGGGGATTGAGTGTGTTTGTGTGTGGGGGGGTGTGTGTTTGTGTGTGGGGGGTGTGTGTTTGTGTGTGGGGGGGGATTGTGTGGGGGGGGGATTTTGTGTGGTGTGTGGGGGGGGGATTGTGTGTGTGTGGGTGGGGGATTGAGTGTGTGTGGGGGGGGATTGAGTGTGTGTGGGGGGTTGAGTGTGTGTGTGGGGGGGGGGGTTGAGTGTGTGTGTGGGGGGGGGGTTGAGTGTGTGTGTGGGGGGGGGGGGGGGTTGAGTGTGTGTGTGGGGGGGGGGTTGAGTGTGTGTGTGGGGGGGTTGAGTGTGTGTGTGGGGGGGTGGGTTGAGTGTGTGTGGGGGGGGATGTGGTGTGTGTGGGGGATTGAGTGTGTGTGTGTGTGTGTGTGGGGGGGATTGAGTGTGTGTGTGGGGGGGGGGGGATTGAGTGTGTGTGTGTGTGGGGGGGTTGAGTGTGTGTGGGGGGGATTGAGTGTGTGGGGGGGGGATTGAGTGTGGGGGCGGGGATTGAGTGTGTGTGGGGGGGGGGGATTGAGTGTGTATGTGTGTGGGGGGGGATTGTGTGTGTGTGGGGGGGGGGGGGGATTGAGTGTGATTGGGGGGATTGAGTGTGTGCGTGGGGGGATTGCGTGTGTGTGTGTGGGGGGGGTAATTGAGAGTGTGTGTGTGTGGGGGGGGATTGTGTGTATGGGGGGGGATTGAGTGTATGTTTGTGTGGGGGGGATTGAGTGTGTGTGGGTGGGGGGGATTGAGTGTGTGCGGGGGGGATTGTGTATGGGGGGGGATTGAGTGTGTTTGTGTGTGTGGGGGGGGTTGTGTTTGTGTGTGGGGGGATTGTGTGTGTGTGGGGGGATTGAGTGTGTGTGTGTGTGTGTGTGTGGGGGATTGTGTGTGGGGATTGTGTGTGTGTGTGTGGGGGGGGGGAGTGTGTGTGTGTGTGTGTGTGTGTGGGGGGGGGGATTGTGTGTGTGTGTATGTGGTGTGTATGTGGTGATTGATTGAGAGAGAGAGTGTGTGTTGTATTGCAGTGGTGCGCAAACTGGTGGGGGGCAATAAGGCGCAAGATTTAGGGGGGCGCAGGCGACGTGCGGCGAAATCTGGGTGCGCGGGCCGGCAGACGCTTTGCGCGGGAGATGAAAAAGCTGGTACGCGAGGGGCGGCCAATAAGATGTGCACGGGTCGCGGGCAGCCGAAGATTGTGTGCGGGTGGCCTGAACAAGATAGTGCAGGTGGCGGCCTCGTGAGGGTGTGTGCGCACGCGCGCAGGGGCTTCGGGGGTACGGGGAGGAGCACGCCCGAGCACGGTGAAGTCAAACGCCCCTCCCGGTGTCTGCCCTGCAATAGCGCTGTGTTCCTGCTCTCCTCCGCTGGCAACCTGCTTCGCTGCGATCCTCTGCGAGGGAAAGGGTCGGCTGCCACTGTATCAATCACACTATGAATGTACAGAAAATAATAAAAAAAAAGTGAAAACATTGAAAACGGAAAAAAAATAATAATAATAATGTACACTGGCGACACACTTTATTCGAGCTTGGCTAGTCCCACGAATTCGGGTATACCCGGGTGTATTGAGGTTGTGACTGTTTTCTGCCTGAGTGCATTGGGTTATTTTCAAGCAAGGGATTGAAGCATTTTATTCCCGCTGGCTGCAATACTGCATAGTATATATATATATACTGCATTACAATTCATGAATTTATGCCATCTGGTAGACACCCGCGAAGCATTGCAGGCCTATTAAATCCTAATCATTATCATTTAACAGATCAGCCGCCCGTCAGCCAGGCATGAACCCAGGCTGGGAAGGCAAACGCTCAACGGGGTCTGTCAGAGGTGAGGAGCGGCGCATTCCAGGTATCTGGCCAGGTACATACTGGGTATTTGCTCGAATAAAGTGTGTCGGTGCAGTAGGTAGGAGTGTGGATGACAATGGGGGATAGCAAGCCAAAGAGCAGGGAGGGGAAGGTAGAAACAAAAAGGGGGGGAGAGGGAAGGGAGGTAGCAAAGAGGTGGATGAATGCCCCCCCCAAAAAGTATTGCCTTTGTGCACGTACGCTCTCCCAAGCTCAGCGCTTGGGGAGACAAACAAAACTGACTTTGAAGTGCACTCAGCAGAAGTCAATGCACACACACAGCTCACACAGCCACACACAGCCACACACAAATAGCCCCGATCCACGTTTGCAAAATGATGCAGGACACCCTGCGCTCAGGCTTGGAGAGTTGGTGATGTCACCGCTCTCAGCGGCAGCGTGGACGCAGCCTAATTTTGCAAGCGCAAGCTGTTGAAATATGTAAGTATTTATAGACATATTTGGATTTATATTGTATACCGTTTAATAAAGGTTTTTTTTTTTTTTTTCATGTGATTTTGATTACGTCAGGCAGGGGGGCCCGAGAAATTTTATGGATGAAAAGGGGGGCTCGGCATAAAAAGTTTGCTCACCCCTGCACTAAGCTGCGCTTTCAGCTCATAGACCTCACATTATAAACGTGTAATTATAGTCTCACCTTAATGTAGTGTAAAAGAAAATGATGTACAGATTTGGTCGCATCTATTAACGCAGGTTAACGGTGGCAGAACGTTAACGCAGCTCTATTTAAACAAATGGCACAGCGCTATATTTCTTAAATGGGTGCAATTTATTGCATTATTTGTGTAATCTTATCAGGTGGTACAGGCATACCCCGCATTCACGTACACAATGGGACCGGAGCATGTATGTAAAGTGAAAATGTACTTAAAGTGAAGCACTCCCTTTTCCCCACTTATCGATGCATGTACTGTACTGCAATCCTCATATACGAGCATAACTGGTGTAAATAACGCATTTGTAACAGTCTCTATAGTCTCCCCGCTTGCGCACAGCTTTGGTACAGGTAGGGAGCCGGTATTGCTGTTCAGGACGTGCTGACAGGCGCATGCGCGAGCTGCCGTTTGCCTATTGGGTGATATGTCTTTACTCGCGAGTGTACTTAAAGTGAGTGTCCTTAAACCGGGGTATGCCTGTACAGGAAATCCTAAAGTTGATGTCCCTGGGGCAGCTGAGGGATTTTCACCCATTCAGTCCTGGAGGGTCCTGCGCCCCCCTCCTGCATTTCCTAATCATGTGTTCGCTCCTTAGGCCTCGGATATTTTATTTATTTATAAAATGTTTTACCAGGAAGGAAGCAATACTTGAAAATGAGGTAACTCTCAATGTATGTCCTGGGCACAGAGTTATGATGACAGATACATGGTTACAAATCCATAGTTACATTAAGTGAACATGGTATACATTATATACAAGACATTGCATGCACAGTTAGAGATAATATATATTATAGGCGCATGTAACCGTTACAGACCAGATTAAAATGTGAGACAGCCTTCGTTTTGAAAGCACTTAGACTGGTGGCATCTGCAAGAGTCTCTGGTAGGTTGTTCCAGTTTTGGGGTGCATGGTAAGGCCGTGATTATACCCGAAGCGGCGGAGCGCAGAACGTTGTGCGCCACCAAAACAAATAAAAGTTTTCCTATGAGCGCACACTAAGAATGGGTGACCAACGAGGCGGCCAAGTGCGCAAATTTTCGAACAGATCCAAGAATTTTATTTTCTGAAGCGATGGCAGCGTCATGTGAGCGGTTCAGCCAATGAGAGTGAACCACTCACGTGACATCATGGCCTCGCCTCCCGATGCCTCCTGCCTGCAGTGCAAGTTTCGGGCAGCGCATCGCATTGAGGTAGCGCGCGTGTCACGCCGCCGGTGGTATTAATGAAGGCCTATGAGGAGGAACGGACGGATACTTTGTTGAACCTTAGGACCATGAGCAGTCTGTTGGAGTCTGATCTCAGATGATAAGTGCTACACGTGGTAGGGGTGAGGAGCTTGTTCAGATAGGTGGGTAGCTTGCCGAGAAAGTATTTGAAGGCAAGACAGGAAAGATGAACTTTGCGCCTAGACTCTAGTGATGACCAATCTAGTTCTTTGAGCATTTCGCAGTGATGTGTGTTGTCGTTGCATTGGAGGACAAAGCGACATATTGAATTGTAGAGGGTATCACGGTTGCTAAGGTGGGTTTGGGGTGCTGTGCCATGTACTACAGTATGTCCCCATAGTCGATAATTTGCATTGGCTTCTGCTGTGTGATATAGTGCGTGTGCGACAGAGCACATAGCGTTGTGCGCGCCTGTCGCCTGAGTGATCTGTGGACTTTAGATCGCTCGTGACGGGGAGGCGTGGCCGTGACATCACTAGGCCTTCCCTAATGTCTCTCACGGGAGACCAGGAGATTTTACACTTATTTGTACCGGGATCATTCGCTAGGCAAACAAGGTGGTAAGAACAAAATGCAGTTTATTCGGGTAAACCCGCGTACAACACAATGAATACACAAAATACAGCTAAAAGCACACTTGCTGGGGGTGAAATCTAGGCTCTACTAGGTGCAGGGCGAATGCTTCGGTACGCTTAACCTGACCGGGATATACACCCGGGCTTTCTGGTCCTCTTTTTGGCTTCAGTTCCTAGCCGCGACCGCTACGTTCCAAATGAGAACTTGAACTTCACGTCTGACTTAGTCTCTGCAGGGCAGACTTTTCCTAGCTTCAAAACCAAGCCGGTTGCTCTGGTATTCGTGACAGCAACTTTGAAAAGTCCGCCCTAGCTTCATCGACACAAGTCACTAGATCGTCTGGTTCTCTGACTGGGGTTTTGTCCTTACATACCCTCCACTGTTCTATGTTCAGCATGGAGGAAGGAGCGACCAATTGGAGCATGGGAAACCCTGCCGCCAACCGATAAGAATAGGGGCTCGTCCTTTGACTGACGCCAGAGGAGGGGACGGGCTAAGCCGGCTTGGGATGACCCGTGGGCGGGACATACGGATTGACCAATGGGAAAACGCGCCGACATTTTGCTGCTTCCCCTAGTCAACCCCTTGTCACCTACTGGGCAGACTCCACTGAGTCTGGCAGATCAGAGTGTCCTCCCCGCAGGGGGTCTCTGTTCTCCGGACCCAGTACTAAGCCCTGCCCTGGCCACTTCACACCCCGACACCTCTCAACATCCCTTCTCCTCTCCGATGTCTATGCAGACTTCCCGGCACCTATATGGATGCCTGAGCTGGCTGAATAGACATTTATAGTAAAAGCACATGTAACGGTATTTCTGGCCCGGCCTGACTCACCCAATCTCACATTGGCCCCTGTGGTCTAACCGTTCCCCATTACAGTGTGATAGTGTCTGGTGGTGCACCTGTTGGCAACAGGACTCCTGAGTCTCCCGCATGATGGTGTGTGGGGAGGACCCGTCCAGACAGGCAGCTGAGGTAGTGTGCGGAGTCCTACCTAGTTCCAGTGCAGCGCCTCCACCTCATCAGGGTCCCTTCGGTCACTTGAGGATGGTCCTGACGAGGAACTCCTCTGTGGTGCTCCTCTCTGTACATTCACTCCACACATGTACACGAGAGGGTTTGTGATTAAGAGCATCTTTATTGGTTGAGGTGGGCTAACTGCCCCTCGCAGTAGTTTCTCTAGCCACTCATTGTCCCTCAGTGCTTCCCTTTGAAAGGTGTAATTCTCCTTTAATAGGGATTCCCAATCCCAGCCGGGATGTCTTTACCCTGTGCCAGGTCCCTGGACACAGTCTTCCTGTTCAGCTACTATAACATAACTCTCGCAGACTATTCAGAACTCCTACAGAACTCAGGACTCAGATAGAACTAACTATTAGACACAGTGCTGTGCCTTATGTACACTCTGGAAGCTGACACACCTCTGACATCACTAACCATGGAATCAGAGCATGTGACCACTCCCATCCATACACAGGGCACCCCACCAGGGTGTGAGGGCAAACCTCCATAATTACTGCTGGCATGCCCACAACTTACCAGGCCTTACTGTCAGCAGGAGAGATGACTGTAGCCATTTTACATGACCGCTACATTCTCCCCCTGGTGAATCCCATCGCCCTCGCTGGGACCTAAATTTAAATGCCTTCTTCCAGGAAGCACTGTAACACATAACACATAATTGTTAACCTCACAGATTGTCCATTATACAAAAAAAAATGACCACAGTGACATCTCGCCAAGCCCGCCCCGACCAGCAGCCACGAGCCCGCAAAATGCCTTAGTACCCCCTAATAATAGTGGCTCGGGTCAGGTTTCTTAACCTCTCTACCACCCATGTCCAGGACCGTGACATGATAGTGCCTAGGCAGTCCCCTCTCGGGCCTATAGGTCACCCTGTGTTTGTGTATATTCCTCCCTATACTCCACACTCGCATCAGGTGATCTATTCTGTCCTCTGCCCTCCTTCCAGTAACGTCACTCCCCTTATTGACTAGGTACATCTCGATGGTTTCCCTAAGCCACCTTTCCCTGTTCTCTTCTATCTCCTCCATGAGGGGTTCAGGGACATAAGGGTACTCCAACCCGTGGGAAGACTTGTATCGAGCCATTATTGCCCGTTCCGCTCTACTGATCCTAATTAGGTCAGCCCTACCTGCCCTCCCAGGTAGCACCCATGACAGGGGTTCGTCAGGATCCACAGGGTCTGACAGTGTATCGGGACCCATGGGCTCTATCTCCCTGTGCTCAATCTTATACCACCGTTCCTGCAGCTCTCTGTCTCGCTGTTCAGGGGTGAATTCTCCCTTGGCCCACCAAAAGTCAACTACATCCTCCCTTCTAATAAGGAATCGCGTACGATCCATCCAGGCCACATAACCTTCAAAGAGGGGGGCCCACCAACGGTGTTCCTTGAACCTATGTGAATCCCCTGAGTCACTCTCTTCCGCATCCCCCCATGAGAATACCCCCGATGTCCGTGCTGACCGTGGTACGGACCACCGTGATGATCCCAGGGCCTTGTCCTCTGTTTTATTGGTCACAGGAGGCAACCACCGGCCTACCGCGGCCTTGCCTAATTCTCCCCCTCCACGAGAAATGCCCTCCGTAGCGCAACTGCGCTGTCGTTCACCAGTCCGTCTCTCCTCCCCCCCCAAAGGTATGTCCACAAGTTCCAGACTAGGCGGGGACCCCGGGGAACATGTGATGGGGGCAGGGGTTTTACCTAGGGCGTGGGGTTGGGCGTAGGGGCAAGATGGGATACGCCACGGGACTACGACCCGTTCCCGGCTGTCCATGGACTGCTCCAAGGAGGATAGCTCACCCTCATCCGTCTGCGGGTCTCCCATCCAGCTCTTGGGCCCTTGAGGTGATCGGGGACATTCACCCGATCGCCGAAGCGTTGCTGCATCTTTCCCGTCTATTCCGCCGTCGCCACCGGAAATGATGTCCTCACCGGAACCGGAAGCGCCGCCATCTTGGGTGGGACCCCCATGCGGGATCTCTTCCTCGATGACGACATCCGGAAGCTCCGCCGTCGTCTCCACCGGAAGTGGTATCTCCTCCGCACGTGCGTCTTGGGCCTGGCACGGCCTTGTTTCCGCTACACCGTCTACCGGAGCAAGGTAAGTGAGTGGCTTTCTCTTACCATTCCGCAGGGGTGTAGGCGTCTCTCGCCCGTCGCCACCATGTCCTGAGGCGGAGGGACTCCGTCTCTCGGCTCGCCGATCTGCGGGGGACGCCCTGCTTTCCAGGCTGCTACTCACACTACGGGGTGTCGTCCTCCCCGGTTCTGTCCTGGGCCTCGATTTCACCTCCGCTAGCTCGCGGAGATCCTCATCCGAGTATTCTGCCTTCCCCGACTTAGGGGTCACCGATCGGGGCGATAGTCTTTTCTCAGTGCGGTCGGGGAGTGACCCGACCGTCTCGGTTGCTGCTGACCCAGCCGATTTAATCGACTCCAGTCCCCTTTCTCCGGGACTTGCACGATTGATCCACAGTGCACCAGGGGACTCGGCGGAGCGCCTAGCCGTATCCCCCGGGGGGTCAGCAGATTGGATCGGAATGAACGTCGGCATTGGCCATAAGTATAGTGTCCCGCATTGTGGGCAGCGTGCCGCCGTGTTAACAATGCCTTCGGGCAGCCCGCATTGTAGGCAGAGCCCGACCACCGTCTCGGTGTTAGCCACCCTGACTACCAGTACCCCGCCGGGTACCGAGTAGGGCTGGGTGGATACCATAGTTCCCACAGTGGAGGAGCAGGCCATTATTTTGGTAGGGACCACTTTCAGTATGGGTCTCTCCAGGTCAGTGGTTCCTCGCAACTGACCGGTAGAAGCTTCTGGGCCAGCCACTTCGTGCTTCGGCTCCTCCTTCCGCTGGCATAGCTGGAACCCGCCCCCAGGGGTTGCAATTATGGGCGGATCCCACAGGGGAATAGCATGCCCCTTAATTAAGGCCGCGCCTTTCTCAGTCCTGGTGGGCGCGGTCTGCGTTTTCGCGCCAATTTGCTCATCAGAGTGGGATTCTTGGGCCGCGGCTAGTTCCCGCCTTCTCCTGGCAGCTGCTTTTCGTGCAAAATATCCCTCCTTTTTGCACGTTACCTCCGCGGCCGGAACTACTTCTTGTAGTGGCGCCGTCTGGATATCAGTCCCTGGGCCCAGTGGGTGCATTCCCACAGGCCATAATTGAAAGTCACTCCCCCTGGTGGAAATCAGGGGAGGGTCCCATAGACTAAGCGGTTGACTCAGCACAGGGGCCGAGTGAGTCACTGTCCATGAAGGCGCAGTCGTAGCTTTCGCGCCATACCCCCCATCAGGGCGGGGCTCTGCTGTTCGCGCCATTCCCGGCCAGCTTTTTGCAAGTTCTGTATCAGCCATTTTCTCTGCGACTGGCCCATGCGGTCTCCCTAGCAAGCGGGAACCGCCATTTTGGGTGGCTTTTAAGCCCGAAATGTCAGTTTGTTTGCTCTTCTCGCTGGGTTCCCCCCCAGTTATCACAATGTCCTCACACTCTTCAAGGGTGGCCCCTCGGTGTCCCAGACAGGACAAAAACGGGGCAGCCACAGCCTTCGCTCCACTCCAGAGCAGATTAGTTAGAGACAGCTCAGCGACAGTTTGCTCTTCAGTGGGGCGCACGCCATGGGTGCCTTCCCCATCAGCCTCTGGTCGCCATTTTGGGCTCTCCGCACCACGCGGATCCTCCATTCCTTGGATTGTCACGCTCTCGTACCAATTATCATACATGGGGCTCCGCTCTGCGGGGCAGCCACCACACCAGTACAATAAAGATTGCTCAGATGCACCACCACATGTGTACCTGATCTAGGCTGGACTCATGTTGCACTACCTCAGGCTAGGCTCACTCTCTCAGTGTCTGCTGTAACTCCTTCCTCCCAGTCTGTGCTCCCTATGGTAAGTGTCTGGAATGGGCTAGAGTACTCTGGCTCTGCCATGCAGTACTTGGGGCGTCTACCTCTCTTGGTCAGCCTAGCGCAGACCCTCTCCAGGATTCCTGACCACGTTAACAGGCTATCCCTTCTGGCGTCCTACCCACTACCTCAAAGTGACTCGGTCAGCTATAGCCCGGCTCCAGACCCCTCACTCCTTTCAGGCCCCTAGGTCGTCCCTGCGAACTGACAATACCCTGTCAGCCCCTGACCACCCCTAGGTCCGTCCCTACGCAGCACAGAGTGGCAGCAGACGCTCTCCCTGTTTCCCAGTGTGCCTAGCTAGAGCCTGTCCTGTTGACAGATCTGATCTCAGCAGCTCGCCTCCAAATGTAACGGTATTTCTGGCCCGGCCTGACCCACCCAATCTCACATTGGCCCCTGTGGTCTAACCGGTCCCCATTACAGTGTGATAGTGTCTGGTGGTGCACCTGTTGGCAACAGGACTCCTGAGTCTCCCGCATGATGGTGTGTGGGGAGGACCCATCCAGACAGGCAGCTGAGGTAGTGTGCGGAGTCCTACCTAGTTCCAGTGCAGCGCCTCCACCTCATCAGGGTCCCTTCGGTCACTTGGGGATGGTCCTGACGAGGAACTCCTCTGTGGTGCTCCTCTCTGTACATTCACTCCACACATGTACACGAGAGGGTTTGTGATTAAGAGCATCTTTATTGGTTGAGGTGGGCTAACTGCCCCTCGCAGTAGTTTCTCTAGCCACTCATTGTCCCTCAGTGCTTCCCTTTGAAAGGTGTAATTCTCCTTTAATAGGGATTCCCTATCCCAGCCGGGATGTCTTTACCCTGTGCCAGGTCCCTGGACACAGTCTTCCTGTTCAGCTACTATAACATAACTCTCGCAGACTATTCAGAACTCCTACAGAACTCAGGACTCAGATAGAACTAACTATTAGACACAGTGCTGTGCCTTATGTACACTCTGGAAGCTGACACACCTCTGACATCACTAACCATGGAATCAGAGCATGTGACCACTCCCATCCATACACAGGGCACCCCACCAGGGTGTGAGGGCAAACCTCCATAATTACTGCTGGCATGCCCACAACTTACCAGGCCTTACTGTCAGCAGGAGAGATGACTGTAGCCATTTTACATGACCGCTACACACAAATGAAATAAAACATACTTTAATACATAGGATAACTTGGGCAGACTCATAGCTGTAAGGGAAATAGGACTGGGATATCTGGGCTTGAAAATCAGGAGTCACTGGGCAGCCCTGGTGTAATTCAACCCACGTACTGGCAAATCATGCCTGCACGCCAGGGAGAATTAGGAGACTACTGATATCTTTGCCCCCCCAAACTCCTGCAAACAACATGATTGCATTTCTACCCAAATATCTCACCTAAAACTTACATATAGAACGTTTCATGAGTCTTAGGCTTAGGGAACATGAAAAGTGGAAACGAAGCAAAAGGAAAAAGCAGGCACTAATACTCAGGAAAGTAAAAAAAGGTTGAATGAAATCCAGGAGAGCGTGTGCCCATAAAGACTATTTTAATGGAAACCACAAAAAATATACAGCTACATTATGGGGTACACAAACCCCCACCAACGCGGCTCGAATTGCGTTGGTGGGGGTCTGTGTACCCCGTAATGTAGCTGTATTTTTTTTGTGGTTTCCATTAAAATAATCTTTATGGGCACACGCTCTCCTGGATTTCATTCAACCTTTTTTTACTTTCCTGAGTATTAGTGCCTGCTTTTTCCTTTTGCTTCGTGTCAAATCATCCAGAAAAAACAGAAGCACGCCCCCTACTGTGAAAGAAGAAACCTGCACAGCCAAAAGGACATTACCAACTCTAACTGTGAGTTATTTTATCACAAGCACATTCTCCATTCTGACATTATATGCTGGGACACTTTATTGTGTGGCCCCTTACTACAGTGCTCGTGGGGGCCCTAGCCCACTAGTCAGATTACAATGGAGCAGTGATTAATATATGATTGTTCTGTGTCCTATGGATTGGCTATCCCTTATCCATTATCCAGGGGGTTTTCATTTCGGGAATCATTATATACATTTATTGAACGTTACAATTTTTGTACTACATATTTTGAGGTTTTTTTTGAGAGCACCACACATTTTTTCCATTTTTCTATGAAAAGTGGAAAGGCAGGGGACACTTTAACGTTCACATGTTATAATGCCGGGCCCCTGGCTTATGGTGCCAGGTAGCTGCCAGGGGCCCACCGTTCCAGTGGTAACCTTTATTGTATAGCCTGGTTACCCCCTTTATCGTATAGCCTGGCACCCCCTTTGGAGGGAAGTATTATGGGAAATGGGGGGGTCCCAGAGTTGAAATGAATGCGGTTCAGCTTGGGGAGACCCTCTGCTTCAATCCTGTTTTTAAAAAAATTATTTTTTATAAAAAGCGTTTGACTTGCTCCTTCAGAATACTGATTTTCATGTTCGGTTAAAGCCTTACTTCACAAATGTAGTAAAGTGCTTTAAAACATTTTTTTTATTTCAACCTTCCCCAGCGATCTCATCTGTCTATCTAAACCTTGTGTCGCTCTGCTCCTTACTTCCCTTCTCCTTTCCCACTCAACCTGTCTTCACCAACCTACTAACACTTCTCTACCTCCTTTGATACATAACCTACCAAGTCCTACTTCACGTCCCCCTTCACTCCACTTCCAGTCACCACTCCCACTATCTAACTTGCACATTTCTATAGCTTTCTGATTTCCTCACTTCTCCACATTTATTCTTCTTTCTTTATAGCTCCCTACTTCCTCTCCTCCTTGCTCTCCCCTCTACCACTTCCTTACTACTTGCTGCATCCCTACCCCACTTTAAATTCAAGTCTACTTCCTTACTCCTTCTTATAGTATTGTCTCCTTAAATGTCTCCACTTCGGCTTATTTCCTCTCATCTACTTGCTTTTATCCTCTTACTAACTCCCTCTCTATCACTCACCCTGCCCTTACTCGCTTAATGGTTCTGCCGCTACGGCGCTATACTAATTCCCTTCCCGTATGTCTTTCTATTCTTCCCAGACTCAAAATTCAAAAAGCCCGCGTCGGGCCGGTGAGATGACTAATCCAGGCCTGCGCGGGTCATCCGGCGCATTCTGGACGCCTTGATGGGCTTACGGCTGTCCTTGGTCTTGCTGGTGACGTCATCTGATCGCGCCGGTGGGAGCTGGTTCCGCGCCACCTCCAAGATGGCGCCGCTCCTTTCAGGGCACAGCTGTGACGCATATCCGGGGGGCGGCCATTTTGGAAGACGTCTCTCACCAGTGCGGAGGTGCGTGCGCCCGCTCCTGTTTCCCGCTCACCGCTCTCTTCCTGCTCCTGCGGTTCACTGTGGATTCCCGCCTTCTAGAGCTGCTTCGCCATCTTGTGTCGGGGGCCGCCATCATCAGAAAGGTAGGCCGCAAATTTTCTCACCAGGGATTCAGTTTCAGCGCAGGTTGCTTGATCACTGGACATCTGTAGTTGGGGTGTCGGGGATCACCGCTCTTTCACTCGGGGGTGAGTTTCTTTATTTGGTGACAGCTTCACCGTGGCCGGGGACCAGACCTCAAGTAGGGGGACGAGAACTGGAGGAGAAGCAAAGAAACACAGGTTGCTGAGGCCATGACACCGAGGGATTAGCCTGATACACTACAGGGGTGAACAAAGCCGGGACAGACTCTGGTTATGCATAGTATATGTTAGGTTTTATTAATTCAAGCTCAGGAAGAGCGAGGCAGGAGTGGGGGGGAGTGACCTGCTTCAAAAATCCGCATGGGCCACGCACTAGGGGGGAGGAGGGTGGATCTCCTGGGCCCTAGTGAAGTCCTTTGGGACTGGACGCAAGGGTGAGTGAACTTCATCCCACGTTTCCTCCGGACGGTTGGAGAGGAGTCCAGCTTCCCAAAGGCGGTGATCTCGTCAAGGAGGCGACGTCGCCGAGACAACGAGAATTCTACTGTCTTTTGTCTTGTCTAGTGTTTGTTGTGTCCCCCCAGGTGTACCCTCTTGTGTGCTCCCCCTTGTGTATTGCTGTAGGTGGTGAAGTGAGGTATTGCAGTTCGAGAAGAAGAGGAGGTCGGGATTCTGGTCCAGGTGCATCAATCAAGAACAGATATTGGCAGCAAAGTCATCTCATACTCTTAAATGAGTAAGGAACTCAGGCTAGTATCACATAACTTTAAGGGGTTTAACAGCCCGGTTAAACGCAGAATCGCCTTCCGAGATTATAAGCGTAAAGGGGCAGAAATTCTGTTTCTGCAAGAAACACACTTCTCTCAAGACAACTACCCCAAATTCCTGGATAAGGACTACCCGACATACTTTTTGTCTTCCGCGAAAGTCAAAAAAAAAGGGTGGCCATACTAATTCATAAAAGAATACCGTTCGTACCCGATAGGACTTTCAAAGATAAAGAGGGCAGATTCCTCATAGTAAGAGGTGCAATCCAAGGGTTCCCAATTACTCTAGCAACAATATATGCCCCTAATGAGACGGCCCCAGGTTTTTTCTCTACCTTCTTTGGGAAACTCAACAAAGTGGCCAGAGGTAATATCATTGTCGCTGGAGACTTGAACAGGGCACTACGGGAGGACCTTGACAGATGTTCATCCACTAATATTATATCGTGAATAAGTGAATATAAGGCGCTAACAACTTAAATACATATAATAGTGATACGTGCAAGTGCAATAATAATTAATATTAGTGCTCTAATAATAAGAAACCCTGCTCAAACCCTCTGGTAGAACCTGTTTCCAGGGTTCCAAGTAGAAAGATGTGTTTCAAACAATCCAGGAGGAGCAAAATATAGGGAAATAAAAAACAGAAAACAGTGCAAATTTAAGTGCAGACGTTGAGACTATGATGAAATATTAATGACGATATCTTGGCTCTGCTGGTCTATCTACTTACAAGATGTAAGTGGTAAGCATGCAGTTGGCAGATTGGGCTGCCACCCCAGGTAGTATCTGTGTATTTGTGGATATCCCTCCAGGCTTATCTCGTCAGGGTAACCATGGTGTACATAGGGAGGAAACAAAGCTACATAGCGCGATCTGTCTTTCCAAAAACTTTATAAAATGAATATGAACATATAAACATATAAAATGTGCACTTACAATGTGCTAGAATTAAAATAGCATTTATCACAATCACAGTGATTCTAGGGGGTTTAATCCGATCTCACCGCCTCCTCTCTGGCTCTGGATATCAGCTGTCTGCAGCCTGGAACGCTCAGCTCCGTTTCTCCTCCGGCGCGTGTGACGTCACTGCTCAGTGGAAGGTACAGCTACGGATCCCTCACTAGACCAAAACACCACTCTACGCGTTTCGCCCAGCTCAGCAAGCTGTCAATGGCTTCGTCAGGAGTGTGTGAGTTGTGGGGTTAATGAATGTCCTTTTATACCCTCTCTGTTCTAATTATACAATCAATACAGACAATTACCTCAGCGCTATGGTATCCAATCTTTACATGAGTATTCCAATTAGGATATCCATATTACACATAATACATGCTTTGATTCTTGATGAAACATCATTTTCATAGGAGTTAATCTTTATATAATGTTATCCATCTACAGGAAAAATTGTATCTATTCAGCACTTAGAGTATACACATGGAGTATCCAGTGCTGTTTGATAGTATTTTAATTTATAATTGGCAATTTGCATTTTTGTAAAAGGAAGTTTAGGCTGATTTCTTTTAAAAAAAGTTTCTTTGAGACTTGTGTTGGTCTCTAAGTCTACAATAGAAGCTGCATCACAAAAAAACGGGGGGGGGGGAGAGGGGGAGGGTTTATTTTAGTTCAGGAATGAATGCATGAAGTCAGCAATTAATACTGGGCAGTTTTAACTTATGTAATTGGATAATTCAAGTTACTGCTATTATCTTGCAGTCTGATTTATTGTGACCCAATTTATGTTCATGTCAGTATTATTTTCATTATTATTTCAACTAACTAAATTACTTAGAATCTGCTTCTGTGTAAATAATCCCAGACAACAATACAGATGATTCTGGGATGATTAAAATCATATCTGATGTTATATTTAATTGGTTTTAATGCTAGCTGACATTTTAGAGGGAAAACTCAAGTAGATATTACTTATAAAGTAATTAAGCTCTTAGTGCTTATTGTATAATTTTTAGTGTTTATAAGTGACTACAAATTTGGGTGGAAAATGACATTTCATTTACATTATACATATTTATGCAATCTATATATTTTTTGTATTTTTTACATTTTTTATATTTTTTTGATATTTTTTTGAACATCAGTTCTCAATACATGTTTTTAACACAAACGCAATATACAACAGGACATCTATGTTCTACTCTAAAGATCTATAATGATAGAGACTCTTACACATTCCAAAGCATTTTTATACATTATGTCATATCAAAATGGTATTATGCAATCTCTAGCTATCAGTGCTAATACACATAGTGTGATGTCACTATCTAAAAACACACGCAGATAGGATATATTGAGCCTAGAAGAGAGGAAAAAGAAGAGGCAAAAAATGGGGGGGGGGGGGGGGGGGGAGGAGATTACATTCAGTTAGATGGTCAGACTAAGAAGGGTGTCAGATCTAATTCTGCATTCAGGCCCTTTGGTGTCATGGTTTTTAAGCGGTGGATCCAAAACGCTTCCCTTCTTAGTAATTCTAAACCTCTATCGCCTCCCCTCCAATGTGGCAGAACATGCTCTATAGCTTGATAATGCAAGCCTGTCGGTTCCCCAGCATGGAAGTCAGAAAAATGTTTTGGAATACTGTGATTCTGTAACTTCCTGTGAATCCCACTAACATGTTCCAATATTCTCGTCCGTACAGGCCTTATGGTCTTTCCAACATATTGTAACCTGCAGGAACATTCCAAGATATAAACCACATGGTCTGTCCTGCAGGTTATGAAGCTTGATATTTGGAAGCTTTCGCCTGTAACGTTTGATACGAACTGGTTTTGGTTAGGTGATTTGAACCGACAGGCTGTGCATGTCTTGCACCCATAAAACCCCTTTGTATGTAGCCAACTATTATCTGTACAGTTTTTTTTTGTTTCTCAGAGCACTTGGTGCAAGTTGATCTTTGAGATTCTTGGCTTTTTTATATACTATACTAGGTTTATTAGGGATGACTGGGCCTAAGACAGGATCATTTTTTAATATATCCCAATGTTTAAATAGGATTTTTTTGATCACATTTGCCTCTCTATTGTAACCCGTAAGGAAGGCATATTCAAAGTTCCGGTTTTCCTTTTTTCTCTTATCTTTTACTTTCAATAGGTCAGATCTATTCATATTCCTAACTTTTTCCCTAGCGCCATTTAATAGTTCCTCATTATAATTCCTCTCTAGAAATTTGCTCTGGATCCTATCTGACTGTGTTTCGCACTCTTCTACATCGGTGCAATTCCTTTTAATGCGTATCAGCTGACTGATTGGGACGTTGTCCATCCAATTAGATAGATGGCAACTGTCTCTCCTGATGTAGTTGTTTTTTTCAGTGTCTTTGAAATGTGTTCTTGTCTTTAACATTTTATTTTCAACATAGATGTTTAAATCTAAATAGTTCACCGCCGTGTTGCTCCACTCATTGGTGAAAGAAAGATTGCATGTGTTTACATTCATATTGTTCAAAAATGTAATGAGTTTGTCTTCTCCCCCACTCCAAATAATAAAAATATCATCTATGTAACGGCGATAGGTGACAAGATCTGCGCCCAGCTCGGTATCACTCCAGATGTTGTCATTTTCCCACTCTGCTACAAATAGGTTTGCGTAGCTGGGCGCAAATCTCGTCCCCATCGCCGTTCCACATTTTTGCAAATAAAAAGTGTCTCCGAACCAAAAATAATTGTGCTCTAATATGAACTTAATGCTATCTACAATGAAATTAACTTGTGATTCTAATAAAGTGTCATCTCCCTGCAGGAACCCTTTCGTGGCAGCACATCCCTGATCATGCTGTATTACTGTATACAAGGATGCGACATCGCATGTCGCTAAGATAAAGTGATCTTCCCATGTCACATCCTTTAACACATTTAGCAGATCTGTTGTATCTCGCAGATACGATTTCTGTTGGGTCACAACTTTTGCAAAAAGGTATCTATATACATTGAGAGGTTTGCGGTTAGCGAGCCAATCCCCGAGACAATTGGTCTGCCTGGGGGATTGACTACGCTCTTGTGTATTTTTGGCAGGAAGTAGAAGACGGGCATCCTGGCTTTTTCCTGATACAAGAATTTATACTCTTTTTCATCCAGGATGCCCGCCTCCCTTCCTCCATCCAACAGTATTTTAAGTTCCTCTGTATACTCCTTGATCGGATTGGAGGGTAGCTTACTGTAAGTATTAATATCCCCCAAAAGTCTTAGTGCTTCCTTCTCGTAGTCTAGTTTATCCATAAGGACGATACCACCTCCTTTGTCTGCCTGTTTGATAATGAGGTTTTCCCTTTCTATTAGTTGTTTTAAACCTTCTTTCTCAGTTTTAGTTAGATTTTCAGTTTTCCTTTTGTTTGATTGTGTAATGTCTTTTTTAATCAAATCATCAAAATCTTTTGTAATCATTTGGAAGAAAACCTCCAAATGATTACCTGAAGCGAAGTGGGGAAAAAAAGAGGATTTAGGCCTCAGTCCTGTATGGATAAATTGTCTCTCCTGTTCAACTACAGGGGGCACTGTTATATTCATTATGGGTTCGGTATGTTTACCTAAAAAATATCTTTTTACAGTCAGCTTCCTTAGATACCGATTGGCATCTATGAATAAGTCAAAATTGCTGTGCCCTTTCATAGGCGCAAAGGATAGACCCTTGGAGAGAATGCTTTTTTGTGGGTCAGTAAGAGTTACTCCACTTAGATTGAATACATTATTCATTTCTATTTCGTATTTCTTTTTTCTCTCCCTTTTTCGTCTGCCTCTCTTTCCTCTGACAGTCTTCCTCTTTTGTTGTTGCCGTTTATCCCTTTCTCTTGTCTCTGCTGACTCTTGTTCTTCCCTCCCCATAAAGTGGAAGGGCCCTCTCCTACATCTAAAAAAGAGGGGGAATCTGTATTTTCCACGTTTTCCCGGCTATTAATTTTCTCCTCTCTTTCTCTGGAGTCTGTTGATTTAGTTCTTCTATTATTCTTAGCTAGCCTTTCTTCCTCTCTTTTTTCTTTTTTCTTTTGGTTTATAGGTGTGTAATTAGCCCTTCCTGTTTCTAAATCTCGCCTCGGTGATCGCTCTATCTTTCTGTTTGAATCATCTCTATGTTGATTATCATGCCTATCCTTCCTGGAACTTTCTCCTGATGGTGGTCTCTCATGATGTATGTTATTATCTTTGTATGTGTTTCTATAGGGTTTCCTATATGGTCTATTTATAGTCCAATTCCTTTGTTCCCCCTTTCTGTAATCTTCCTCATCCCTATGCAGTTTCTTGGATTTATTATTATCTGTGTCCTTTTCAAGTGTATCGAGTTTCTTTTGTAATGATATATTTTTCTCTTTAAACTCTTTTGTATCTTCAAAAGGAGTTAATTTCTCTTTAATCTCATTTATTTCTTCATCTAGCTGTTTTAAATGTAAATTTTGTTGTTCTAAAATGAGATCTATTAAACCATAGGAACATTTATCCAGTAATTCATTCCAATTATGCAAAAATACTTCATCTTCCAAATCGAAAGATGGCTTTTTGCGAACTCTTAAGCCTCTAGGGATTATTCCACATTCTTTATACCTTTGTAAAAAAAACCACATCTAACCATTTTTTTGTGTCTCTTATCATTAGTCTTTCTAATTTAATAAATTCATCAGAAATAGTTTTTTCAATATTCAACACCAAAGGGCCTGAATGCAGAATTAGATCTGACACCCTTCTTAGTCTGACCATCTAACTGAATGTAATCTCCTCCCCCCCCCCCCCCCATTTTTTGCCTCTTCTTTTTCCTCTCTTCTAGGCTCAATATATCCTATCTGCGTGTGTTTTTAGATAGTGACATCACACTATGTGTATTAGCACTGATAGCTAGAGATTGCATAATACCATTTTGATATGACATAATGTATAAAAATGCTTTGGAATGTGTAAGAGTCTCTATCATTATAGATCTTTAGAGTAGAACATAGATGTCCTGTTGTATATTGCGTTTGTGTTAAAAACATGTATTGAGAACTGATGTTCAAAAAAATATCAAAAAAATATAAAAAATGTAAAAAATACAAAAAATATATAGATTGCATAAATATGTATAATGTAAATGAAATGTAATTTTCCACCCAAATTTGTAGTCACTTATAAACACTAAAAATTATACAATAAGCACTAAGAGCTTAATTACTTTATAAGTAATATCTACTTGAGTTTTCCCTCTAAAATGTCAGCTAGCATTAAAACCAATTAAATATAACATCAGATATGATTTTAATCATCCCAGAATCATCTGTATTGTTGTCTGGGATTATTTACACAGAAGCAGATTCTAAGTAATTTAGTTAGTTGAAATAATAATGAAAATAATACTGACATGAACATAAATTGGGTCACAATAAATCAGACTGCAAGATAATAGCAGTAACTTGAATTATCCAATTACATAAGTTAAAACTGCCCAGTATTAATTGCTGACTTCATGCATTCATTCCTGAACTAAAATAAACCCTCCCCCTCTCCCCCCCCCCCCCGTTTTTTTGTGATGCAGCTTCTATTGTAGACTTAGAGACCAACACAAGTCTCAAAGAAACTTTTTTTAAAAGAAATCAGCCTAAACTTCCTTTTACAAAAATGCAAATTGCCAATTATAAATTAAAATACTATCAAACAGCACTGGATACTCCATGTGTATACTCTAAGTGCTGAATAGATACAATTTTTCCTGTAGATGGATAACATTATATAAAGATTAACTCCTATGAAAATGATGTTTCATCAAGAATCAAAGCATGTATTATGTGTAATATGGATATCCTAATTGGAATACTCATGTAAAGATTGGATACCATAGCGCTGAGGTAATTGTCTGTATTGATTGTATAATTAGAACAGAGAGGGTATAAAAGGACATTCATTAACCCCACAACTCACACACTCCTGACGAAGCCATTGACAGCTTGCTGAGCTGGGCGAAACGCGTAGAGTGGTGTTTTGGTCTAGTGAGGGATCCGTAGCTGTACCTTCCACTGAGCAGTGACGTCACACGCGCCGGAGGAGAAACGGAGCTGAGCGTTCCAGGCTGCAGACAGCTGATATCCAGAGCCAGAGAGGAGGCGGTGAGATCGGATTAAACCCCCTAGAATCACTGTGATTGTGATAAATGCTATTTTAATTCTAGCACATTGTAAGTGCACATTTTATATGTTTATATGTTCATATTCATTTTATAAAGTTTTTGGAAAGACAGATCGCGCTATGTAGCTTTGTTTCCTCCCTATGTACACCATGGTTACCCTGACGAGATAAGCCTGGAGGGATATCCACAAATACACAGATACTACCTGGGGTGGCAGCCCAATCTGCCAACTGCATGCTTACCACTTACATCTTGTAAGTAGATAGACCAGCAGAGCCAAGATATCGTCATTAATATTTCATCATAGTCTCAACGTCTGCACTTAAATTTGCACTGTTTTCTGTTTTTTATTTCCCTATATTTTGCTCCTCCTGGATTGTTTGAAACACATCCACTAATATTACACACAGATCTGACATACTAACAATTAAAAAAGGGCTATGTGACTGCCAACTACTCGACATCTGGAGGGAACAACACCAGAGACTGAGAGAATACACCTTCTACTCACACCCACATGACACATATAGCAGGATAGATTACTTCCTTGTATCCAACAGAATGGTCCCTGGGGTCTCTCACACCGAGATCCATGATATTTCATGGTCAGACCATGCATCTATAGAGCTGCGGTGCACACTAATCCCACTAGACAGACCTAGAGCGAACTGGAAACTAAACGAAATCTTGCTGAAAAGCCCAGCCCTACAGGTGGAAATTGGGGAAAAGCTCACACAATACTTCGAGGAGAATGAGGGGAGTGTGGCTACGCACTCCAGACTGGGGGAGGCCCATAAGGCTACCCTCAGGGGGGTCATTATGTATCTGGCCGCTAAACGGAAAAGAGAGCGGGAAGGTAAAATTTTGAAGCTAGAGGAACAGCTAGCGGAGCTTTCCTCCCTACATAAGAACAATAAAAATGCCCACACGCTGACTCAAATACTAGCCACTAAAACTAGTCTTAACCTCCTCCTCTCCGCTCAAGCCGAGAAGGAATTGACCTGGTCCAAGCGGAAATTTTATGAAAAAGCTAACAAGCCTGATACACTACTTGCCAATAAGCTAAAAAACAAGCTTCCAAACTATCACATTCACGCAATTCGAAACCAAGATGGGGACCTTACCTCCATCCCAGCGAACATAGCAGGGGAATTCAAAAAGTATTACGAAATATTATACAATGGAGATAAGGTAACCCATAATCCGAAAACAAAGGAGGATTTACGGACCTTCTTAAAAGAGGCACATTTACCCATTTTGAAGAGATGCGACAGGGAGGCACTCCAGTCGGACTTCACGATGGAGGAACTCTCTGGGGTCATCAAAGCACTAAAACCGGCTAAAGCCCCAGGGCCAGATGGCTTTTCGAACTTATATTACAAGAAATATTTAAAAATTCTAGCCCCCCACATGTTAAAGTTATTCAATGAAATCTTAGCAGGGGCCTCATTCCCAGCACAAATGCTCCAAGCCTCAATATCGGTGATCCATAAACCCGGAAAGGACCCGGCAGACTGTAAGAGCTACCGGCCCATTTCACTGATTAACTCGGACCTCAAAATATACTCTAAACTCATAGCCAACAGGGTGGGTAGTGTTCTTCCCGGGTTAATTCACACGGATCAAGTAGGGTTTATCGGAGGTAGACAAGCGGCAGATAACACCAGGAGAATTATTGACCTAATTGATCTGGCCCAAAAAGAAAAAATTCACTCCATGGTGTTAAGTCTGGACGCTGAAAAAGCCTTCGATAGAATAGATTGGCCCTACCTATCGGAAACACTGAGAGCATTTGGCTTTGAGGGACGCCTCCTGCAGGCCATCCTGGCGTTGTAT
This sequence comes from Ascaphus truei, assembly GCF_040206685.1. NCBI lineage: Eukaryota > Metazoa > Chordata > Amphibia > Anura > Ascaphidae > Ascaphus > Ascaphus truei. The sequence goes on from NW_027456930.1 coordinate 68,024, forward strand.
AAAAACCCAACAGCAAGAGTGAGATATCAAGGTTTCCCCTCAGAACAGTTTGAAATCAAAAGCGGAACACGTCAAGGATGCCCGCTGTCGCCACTACTGTTCGCCTTATGTATAGAGCCTTTGGCGGCACACATCAGAAATAACCCAGATATCTCTGGTATCCCTGTGGGAGACCAAATGCACAAAGCCGCGCTTTATGCGGACGATGTCATTCTCACAATAGCCAAATCTCTCACATCTCTCCCAAATGTATTCAACATACTGGGCAAATTTAACCAAATTTCGGGATTTAAGATCAATCAGTCTAAATCAGAAGCCCTCAATATTAATCTACCAAAAGAAGTCGAAAAACTGATTGGCCTCAATTTTCAGTTCAAATGGCAACCCTCCGCTATCAAATATTTAGGGGTTTATCTCACAAGGGAGTACAAAACTTTATATAAAGCAAATTTCCCCAAGATCATAAAGACGCTGGGGGAGGATCTCCGAACCTGGATGAAGGGGAGCATCTCATGGATTGGGAGGATACATAGCGTGAAAATGAATCTCCTCCCAAAGATGCTATATCTTTTCCAGAGTCTCCCTATCCCTTTGGTGCAGGCGGACATCCTCTCCCTCCAGTCAAAATTTATGAAATTTATTTGGAACGGGAAAAACCCAAGAATTGCTAAAGGAATATTAAAACGTCCCACATCATGCGGAGGGTGAGCGGTGCCAATGGTGCCAATGGCACACAGACCCAAGCCTACGGAGATGGGTTGAGTTGGAGAAGAGATGCTGTGCACCAAGTGAAATCCGAAATTTAATCTGGCTACCCAGAGAAGGGGTACGCAAGATGAACAATCCTCTGCAGACCATGGTCAATTCATTAAAAGTTTGGGAGGCCACGAAATTCAAATGTAATTTGACTACCAAAACATCATTAATGACACCAATAGTGGGCAACCCAGACTTCGCTCCGGGCCTGAATAGCAAAAATTTCTTGATATGGACTCAGAAGGGGTTCTCCCGTCTAAAAGATCTGGAGGGCATAACGACCATACAAACATTTGACCAAATTAAATCCTCAAGAATATCCCAAACAGCAAATTTTTTAGGTACCTCCAGATCAGAGATTTCTACAATAAAACGCCAATTCGACCGGCGCGAACAAATTTTGAGCAGCTGTGTTCTAGAGATACGGACACAAGGGGACTCACATCTAGAATGTACAGGGAAGTGATCTGCCAGAAGTCGCCCAATGACAATAGACTGAGTTACATGAGACACTGGGAATCAGACCTAGGTGAGACTTTAGAGGACGACGAATGGGACAGAATTATACAGGCGACGGCGAAAAGCTCAATCTGCACCACATTAAAGGAGAACGCATATAAAGTCCTTATGACGTGGTATTACACTCCGACGCGCTTAGCGAAATTTGTAAAAGGCTACTCCCCTCTCTGCCCTAAACAGTGTGGGGAAGCAGCAGACCTCCGACATATGCTGTGGTCTTGCACTAAGGGGGCCCCTATTTGGGAACAAATCAGAGATTGGATTCAGCGGATTCTCGATTTGGAGATCCCCCTGGACCCGTGGCTGTTCCTATTGGGCATGCGGATCCAGGGTCTGTCAAATGCGTCGCATAAATTAATCGCGCATTTTGCTACAGCCACAAGATGTGAGATCGCAGCATTATGGAAACAGCAGGAGATACCAATTATCCCTAAGATCAAAAACAGAATTTGGCATGTCTGCCGGATGGAACAATTAACGAGTTTAGTTAATGACTCCGGCACAAATTTTCTAAAGGTCTGGGATCCATGTTTGACCCAGGTAGACATCCCAGGAGTGGACGCCACCTCAATCTTGCACTAATTAAACTAGGTGCGTTCTCCTTTAAGGGCAGATTAGACAACACGACTCAGCGACGCACAGTTAGACTTCCAAATAATTGTTTACTAAGTCTTTAGATGCAGCTGTGCATGACCAGTCCATTAAGGCTTTTTCCTCATATTAGAGAGTCTACATACAGAAGGTCATTATTGCTCAGAGGGAAGAACGTAACATTTCTGAATACTTCACATCTGGAGTGGTCACCAGTCCTTCCAAGACATTGACCTCAAAACACATCTGCAACATTCATTAAGATCCTGCTTTGAACCCAATCATATTGGTCTGGCATGCATTAAAGCATCATTCGCACAGCTGTGCATGACCAGTCCATTAAGGCTTTTTCCTCATATTAGAGAGTCTACATACAGAAGGTCATTATTGCTCAGAGGGAAGAACGTAACATTTCTGAATACTTCACATCTGGAGTGGTCACCAGTCCTTCCAAGACATTGACCCCAAAACACATCTGTAACATTCATTAAGATCCTGCTTTGAACCCAATCATATTGGTCTGGCATGCATTAAAGCATCATTCGCACAAATCTGATTCCACCACCTCAGAGGACTTTGAGTACGATTGGATTCCGGACCAACAATCCTCTCTACCAAGATCTTTGGACTTCATTTTTCTGTCAGGTTTATATACCAGATAGTGCGCCAAGGACTATTTCTGTTTTCTTTCATTATTTGTTTTATTTTTGTTTTTAAGCTATAAAAAATGTTAGTTGGAAAAAGACTTTTAGATGGGTGACATTGGACGTGATGTCACTTTACTCAATCATAGATCACGAGCAAGGGATTCGAGCAGTGGAATTTTTTCTTGATGCTTCTACATTGTCCATTTCATTACGTGCCTTTCTTTTGGATTCTATTATGTTTCTGCTCACCCATAATTATTTTTCTTTTGATGCACAATTTTATCTTCAGACACGGGGTACTGCTATGGGGACGTCATTTGCCCCCTCTTATGCTAATTTGTTTATGGGTCTTTGGGAATCCACACACATTTTCGGTGCTGATAATTTTTTTCGTCATCAGATTATTTTCTATAAACGGTATATTGACGATTTGATTATGATTTGGGATGGGGATTTATTATCACTGCATGCCTTTATTCATACACTTAATACTAATTCTTTAAATCTTAAATTTACTTATGAAGAACACATGAATCACATCAATTATTTAGACATTACTTTATTTATTGACACGACAGGCACTATTCAAACGGACATTTTTAGAAAGCCTCATTCACGTAATACTTTATTGGAAGCAGACAGCAGTCATTCTAAATCATTCATTCGAAGTATACCCAAGGCTGAATTCCTTCGACTAAGACGGCTTTGTTCAAATGACGATTTATTTGAGCATCAAGCAGAGGAATTAAAAACTCGATTTGCTCAAAGAAAATATAATCACACTGATATTGAAGCAGCATATCTGTGTGTCAAATCTACAAACAGGATCGATTTGTTATCGAACTCGTCTGTGAAGTTCAAGAAGAAACATGAATTGGATAGAGTGACGTCTCCTCTATTTGTCACCCAGTTTAGTCGCCAGGCTGAACAGATTCGTTCTATCATTTATAAACATTGGGGGACCCTCACTCTTGATAAGGACCTACATAGTTCAGTTAACCAGGGTCCAGCCATTACTTTTAGGAAATCCAAATCCTTATCTGACTATCTTTCTCCAAGATTGTTTGACTCTAAGAAGTCTAACAAATCTGTTAAAATAAAAGGTTTTTTTTAAATGTGGAAAATGTTGCGTTTGCTGCTATGCGAAACCAATTACGTCTATTAAGACTATTTATTCTAAAAAGAACTATAGGATCCCATCCTTTATTAATTGTGACTCACAATTTGTCATATACTTTCTTACCTGTGGCTGTGGCCAAGGGTACGTGGGCTGCACTATACGCCCTGTTAAAAACAGAATCATGGAGCATATACGTTCCATTAAAAGAAAAGATTTAATGTTACCAGTTTCAAAACATTTTACTGACTGTCCTTCAGGAGGTCTATCAAATGTTCATTTTTCTGCTGTAGAACTGGTGCCCATGCCCATGAGAGGGGGTGATAGATTAAAGCTCCTCAACCAGCGGGAGATGTTTTGGATCCATTCTTTGGATACATTATCCCCTGCAGGAATTAATACAGAATGGGATCTAGAAAAGGTGAAGGGAAACACAAAATGGATGTGCCCCCTAAAAGAATTCACTTAAATGCACACCATAACAGTGTAAAAATTAACTTTTAATAAATTTACGTAAAACATATATTACCAAAGTAATGTGTAATGTGAATTAAAAATATATTAAATCAACGCTATCAGGCAACCTTGTCGTCAGTTATAAGTTCATACTATCCCATTTAACCACTTAATAATGGTGGGATATGGAGGACACAGATTGCTAGGAGTCAGGGTGTTAACCCCTCTGGAGCAACGGTGAGACCCAATAATGGAAGTGTATAGATGTACACAAGTGAGTGGCCAATGGGTTAAATGTCCAGCTACCTTGCTAGATCAGCCAGCACTGCGCACTATAATGGAGACTTTAGTGTGTTAAAATAAGAGTGCTAGAGTGATAAAGCTGGCAAATGCAGTGATAATGGTAGTACATACACTGCTTGTCCGGGATGGGAAGGGAGCGAAGATAGCAGGGATACACCATGAAAAATAAAAAATAAATGCATACAATAGTGTAATAAGTTCTTTTCAATCTGGATAAAACATGTATGTCTTGGCTCTATAGCAATGCCTACTTACACAGGTCAAAAGGTAAAAAGCATTGATCTACACAGCAGGTAGAAAGGTGTCAGGATCTTCAGGAACAACAGCCCAGGTTTACAGCATAAGAAATCAGCACCTCAGCTCAGACGTCAGTAGATGTGAGTGGATCAGAGACATGCAAAAGAAAGGCAGACCATAGTGTCGATCGTGCATAAAATTTATATAAACAAACAACAAATTTTAGGAATTGTACTCACATTGTGTACATAATCATAGTTCACATAAGGCTTTACTTGAGGCAAATGGAGTGCTGGTTCAGTGTGGAGCAGCTCACCGGGGATCTTCTCCTTAGACTCACAACAGACCGGGTGGGAGATGGCGTCTGACGTCACATCCGCTGTTGGGGTGACGGCATCCGGTCTTGGAGGCAAACGGTGGGGGAACTCAGCAACTCTGAAGCCTTCAGTAGAAAGAGCAGCTGCAGCAATGAAAGTGGCTCTACGCGTTTCGTCGTACTAGACAACTTCCTCAGGAGCATTCATTGAGGAGAAGATCCCCGGTGAGCTGCTCCACACTGAACCAGCACTCCATTTGCCTCAAGTAAAGCCTTATGTGAACTATGATTATGTACACAATGTGAGTACAATTCCTAAAATTTGTTGTTTGTTTATATAAATTTTATGCACGATCGACACTATGGTCTGCCTTTCTTTTGCATGTCTCTGATCCACTCACATCTACTGACGTCTGAGCTGAGGTGCTGATTTCTTATGCTGTAAACCTGGGCTGTTGTTCCTGAAGATCCTGACACCTTTCTACCTGCTGTGTAGATCAATGCTTTTTACCTTTTGACCTGCTGTAAGTAGGCATTGCTATAGAGCCAAGACATACATGTTTTATCCAGATTGAAAAGAACTTATTACACTATTGTATGCATTTATTTTTTATTTTTCATGGTGTATCCCTGCTATCTTCGCTCCCTTCCCATCCCGGACAAGCTACTATTGAAAGGAATCTGTACACATTCCTGGAAGGTTGAGAATTTGATCAGTGATCACCTTGACACATTTTATTTTGAATTTTAATTTTGTGCACTATTTTATCACAGATTGGGTGTGGTTAGCGCCGGTAACAAATCACTTTAAGTTCACTTAGTACATACACTGCAGCATAGACCTGCCAGACACGGCAGTGCTGTGCAAGGAAAGCAGGCACACTCACTATAAAATTAAAGGATTAAATAAATAACTAACTAATGGGATCAACACAGTTAGAGCCAGGAGACTGCTGACACTACATTAAAACAGCTCCAAGTAGGAGACTGACAACATTGCGCGTCCAACGCGCGTTTCCCTCCAGCAAAGGAGCTTCTTCAGGGACAAATTTTAAATCTAAAACATTTTTCATGAACATTTTGTATGAGTATTCTTGCTATGCTTCCGTCTCACGATGATAATAATGATTGTCTGTTTATTAAGTTATTTATTATTGTCATTTTTTTCTGCTTTCTAGTGATTAAATAAGATATATATTTATTAATGAATTCAATTGTCCTACATTTTCTTTTGGCATCTATTCTTCTTTATTATTTATTATTTGTTTTCCTTTTTCTAACTATATATTTACTTTTTTCTAGAATAATATTGTGTTTTACATATGTCCTTTAAACCATATCTATTGTGTCTAGGAGTTTGATGATATACCATTCATATGCCATCTTATGATATTAAAATTAACAAATCAATGGGTTAAATATACATTGAATATTCACTATAGATTTGGACATGTGTATGTTTATGTTTCCACAGTTGATATATATGTGTTATTGATATTTCTTTTGTATGTGATTGGTCTTTTTTATTAATTTTTTACCTGTTTATTCCCTCTATGTGGATCTCTTCCCTCTGAGCATTACGCCCCTTTCCTGTGTTTCATTTCACAGGGAATTTGTGTCCTGGGGGTTTGTGTTTACCTGGACACAGGTGGGCGGTGCTTTTGAGGGTGTAAACCATATAAGAGTTTGATTAAGACCAGTGAAACTACTCTTTGATAAAGCGCACCATGCGAGAGGTTTCTCTTTTTAATTAGTTATGTCCCAATAAATAATTTGTTATTTTTTCTATTAGCCTCCAGTTCTCGTTTTTTCATAGTTGTGATCCAAGTCTTTTCCTTCCTGCTTACTACGTACAGTCAAGCTGGTGGTTTTATTAAATCTACCAGTCTTAAACACTGGCATATTCTGCAAAATGATGATATATTATCTGAAAGTTGCTGTGTACCACCAATGGTGGCATTCAAAAGAGGGAGGAATCTGGCGGATAGCCTGATACATGCAGATAATGAGGGTAACTACAGAACTCCTCATTTTCTGGAGGGTGGCAGACCGGGTAACTTTAGATGCATGAGCTGCTCGGTCTGTAACAGTCTGACTACCGGTAGTCAATTCAGTCACCCCCCAAAGCGGGAGAATCATAAAAATTAAAAATAGACGCCCCACAGCGTGTGCTCCGCTGCTACAGAGACTGGAACAGTGAAAGACATTATTGCTTGGCACGGCGAATTGGCTGTACTGCTGTTCAGCTGAACTGGAGACCTCCTAAGTACTACCTTGAGGCTGAGGGCTGTACTAACAGCTAACCGATTGGAAGACCACCCAGGCCCTACCCCCGAGGCTGAGGGATTGAGAAGGAGAGAGCCACGACATCTCTATTGGCGTCCGTTGGTGCTTGGGTAACATTAACCCTGAAATGATTGTTTTTTCTATCTAAATGTACGCTTAATACTCACCTTTATTTTGTGGTTACTAATATAATTTTTAATGCACTATGAGCGTTGTGCGCTGTGTTTTTTTGTATTTCTGTTTGCTATTAGGGGGTATTTGAGCCATCCCTGGTGCCACAGCTGCAGACGTTCCATATACTCTACGTGTTTAAAGGTCACCTCTTTTTGTACATCACTATATCACCTCACTTTTATTGATTGTAGTAGCGCACTATATCTTTTCACATTTTCTTACTCCAGATAGGGAGACTTTCTTATTGAGACGTGAAGCATTCTGGATACATGCTTTAAATACCAGCAACGGTATGGGTCTTAATGAGCAACAGAATTTAAAATGCTTCCTTAATAGAAGGTAATTTTTTGTCTTTCTACAGGCATATTTGATCTTGCACCATCCATGGACTCTGCACTTACCTATTGGGAAAATTATCCTTTTTGTGTGGTTTTTTTTCCCTTCCCTCCCTCCCCCTTCTCTCCCCCCCCCCCCTGGCTGTGTGTACCCATTTCTGACTAGGTATACACACTAGTATATTCTAAATACTGATGTACTGCATATTCTTATGTGGCATTTCACGGTAACTTTGCAGGATTATACTGATGTCATCAGCAGTATACAGTCACATGTTTTTAATAGTATATTGCTGTATTAGTTTTGTGCACATATGCTTTATGAATATTTTGGTGTGTGGTTTATTTACACTTTCAGGGTGATTTATAGGAGTGTGTCACTCCTCCCTGCTCTGACACTGATCCCATGGCGACGGATACATCTTTGTCCAGCCCTGTGAGTACAGTCTTGATTGGTGCACACCCCCCCCTTCCCCCCGACGGGCGGGTCACGCTGACGTCATCATGGGGGAGTGTTCAGTCTGGGGAGAGGTGTGGCTGTGGCTGCATTCCTCCAAGACAGCTCTATGCTGTATTGCCAGGGATTTAGACCTAGACGTCTGACGTCACTAGGGGGCGCCATATGGTAGCTCTGACATCACTAGGGGGCGCCATATGGTAGCTCTGACGTCACTAGGGGGCGTCAACATCCTGGTTATGTGGCAGAGCGGGGAGAGTATCAGGGGGGTGGTATATATTGTGACTGTTTTCTTGTGTTTGGTAGCCTTCACCTTGAGAAAGGCAGTATTAGACTGCCGAAACGTTGGACTTTATGGCATATTAAACCTCCTTTGAGTAAGACCGTGTGCCTGCTTCTTCTTCTTTGTCCGGCTACAGGAAGGGTCAGGAGACAGGGAGGACAGAGGCAGGAGAAACCCATCTGACTCCGGCCTTGCCTGTCCCTACGAATACAAACATACAACCCCTCACTGAATAACATAGCCCTAATCCCATGTAATAATCCTGGGTGTAAACAAAATAATGGTTTTATGAATATTGTAATGGTTTATTAGGGACCTAGGAGGTGGCTAGTGGGGCTGTTATGTGTATTTTTGTTTATTGTGGGTAGTGGGGGTGGATGAACGGGGTATTGGCCCCAAGGATGGGTGTTTAGGCCTACCGGGTGGGGGGGGGGGGTAGCGGGAGGGGTTAACCCCTTCATTACCTTAGCGGTATTAACCACGAAGTTAAAGAAGAGGTTAAGTCATCCTGCAACCCCCTGGCAAGGCCTAAACACCCACCCAGGGCCAAATACCACCTTCACCCACCCCCGCTACCCACAATAAGCCTGGCACGGGTGTATAACCCCTTCATTGCCTTGGCGGTAATGAAGTTGCCTGTAAATGCATTTTTTATGCATCGGATTCATGCCGGGGGTCTCTGGTGCTGATATTAATGGATATCAGCTCTGGGACACATGCATGTTATTTTCATCGCAGCTTCACCCCACCTTCTTGCCAACTTTTGTGGCGGGACAATTTGGAGAAGAAACAGCAATTTTAAAGTGGCGATCAGCCGCAATAAGCTGATCAGGGCTTATAGAATTGAGCGTGTTTGAAAAACTGGCGATCAGTGCTGAAAAGTGGCTTATCACCGCGCGTCTGCCGATTTTATTTATTTATTTATTTTCCGGCAAAAAAAACCCGGTTATTTTTGCTCTAATCGCCAGCTTCTCTGGGCTTTCTGAATCGCTGTAGGCTTTTTTGGCTATAAACTGGTGATAAGTGGCTTATCGCTGCTTACTGCATGAGGGCCTTAGGGAGGATTTTTTCCTGTAAAGTACACCTAGTTTGGCATAGGATTTGGATGTCAGGGTATCAATGTGCATCCCAAATGTTAAATGGGAGTTGAACTATATGCCCAGATATTTCAAACAAGTAACAGGGGCTAGGATGGTATTAGAGCTGGTTTTTATCTGAAGCTCTGTCATTGGCAGCTTTAGCAATTTAGCTCTGGTCCCAAATACCATTGTTACAGTCTTGTCAGTGTTTAAAATCAGTTTGTTTTGGGAAATCCAGTTTCAAGTCTCAAAAAATCAGATTGAAGTATGTGTTCAAGGTCAGAGAGGCGAGGGCTGCGTGCATATAGGATCAGATCCAAGGCCTCTCACAATAACCTGTTAGGAATATTATTTTCTCATCTATCCGACATAAGTATAAAATATACTCTACCAAGACCCCTAATACAGAGTTACCCACCTTATACGGGAGCAGCTGCCAGACGAGTACAGTAAATGTATCTTATTTCTTTTACCACTGGAGGGCAGCGTGGAGTTGCAAGGAGTGGCGCCCGTAAGGACGACGTGCCAGTTAGGCGGAAGGAGACGCGCACACACTTTTATGTGAAACGGATATTTTTGGGGAGGGATTTAGTAGTCTGAGTGAGAAAATTGATATTTTGTCACAATGGAAAAATGGAAAAATTAACCATTTAAATATGCACAGATTTTATCCCACGTTTGGAAATTAGGGATGTTGCCTAAAAGTCTGAGAATGCATTAAGTGCCACCCACGGGCTTTAATGAAGCAGCATTTGTGGGATAAAGGGAACAGCATCCTGTATAAAGGTATTTTGGGCTCGATATAAATAATTGAAGCCAAAAACTAATATTAAGTAAATTGAGAATGGAAAAATATTCAGCACAAACGTACAGAATGTGATATTCTGAGAGATCTTACAGATGTTATCAAATCCCACAATGAATATATAGAAAATGTCTGTATAGAACGAGTCAAACAAGAATATGCCAATAAAACGTTTAATTGGGAGATACAGGGGCCACAATTCAGGTCAGTTAGCTGGAAGAAGGGAAGCCGGTCAGCCAGAAGAGCAGGTCCTCCGGTCAGCCAGAAGAGCAGGTCAGCCGGTCAGCTCTGAGATCAGCATTACTTATATCCCCTAAACGTTGTCCCCTGCATGTAATGCGCAGAACAGCCTGCACTGCATATACTGTACATGAGATACTTAACCCTTTCTTTTCGCTCGACTCTAATCTGAATGATTTGCTAATTGGTTTGTAATTAGAGAGATATTTGTAGCAGAATCCCATGTATGTTCTTTTTACCTTTTTAGATACCGTTTTGTGTAATAAAAGATATGAGATCAGAGGGGCTTCCTGTTTGCACTCGTGTTTTGGCAGAAGTGTATATGTGACCCTATAAATCTCCCTCACACCCGGCTTGGCAGCGTGACACTAGTGCAATGACCTGGGGAAGAATCACTGAGCTGTTAGCAATAGATACAACGGATAGAAAAGACACTACACATAGGTTGGATTAAAGAGAGTATTTTATTGAAATAATGAATCTCTTTGCTGGTAGGGGCCTGCAGCACATTGCAGAGCAATATAGTAACACGCAGAGCAATGCACTGCAGGCCCCTCCGGCAGCAAAGGAGTGAAGACCAATGCAGGGTGTATAAAGATCTCACTGATAATTCATGCACAAAGGGCAATTTGTTGCTGTGATCCAGAGGAAGGCGAAACATAACCCCTGCTGTGCAATGGGGGAAAAAAATTCCTTCCTGACCCCATTAAATGGCGATCGGAGGGTCCCTGGATCACTGCGCAGTGAGATCAGATGGAGCAGCACAGATCAGCGTTGTTATACACAGGGGCACACTCAGTATATAGAGATGTGGGTGATGGGGCCCTTGTGCCCCTGTGTATAACTCACCTGCTCCCCCATCCCCCTGCATATCTATCCCATTCACCCCTTTTCCTCCCGCATACCTCGCAGGGCCGGCCGGCCATTAGGCGGTCGCCTAGCGCGCAAAGGTCCTAGGGGCGCATTAATAATCATTATTATTTTTTTTCTTATTATTTCTAATTTATTTATCTTTTTTTTAAAATTATTATTCTTTTTTTTTATCCAGTATTTTGGCGCCCTTTTGTTTTTATTTTGCGTCGCGCTGGGGTGCGGTCGCACCCCCTGCAGTCCCGATAGCTACGCCACTGTTTATTTTATTATTTTATTTATCTTGTTATTTTTTATACAACTGGGGCACAAATTTTAAGTTTCGCCTCGGGCGCATGAAACCCGTGCTCCGGCCCTGCTCCTTGTTCTCTCTCACCCTCTCACGCCCAATATCCCTATCTCCCTCTAGTACCTGCCCCTCCCGCAGCCTTCCTGATCTTATCTGCCTCTCCTGCGGTCAAACCAACTTCTCAGGGCCCCTAGAATACCCCTGTATCTACGCCCTGGCTCCTCTGCTACCTGCTCCCGGCTTCTTCTCCGCCTAAAAAAGGTGAAGCAGCAGATCTGTCCGCACCTCTCGTATTCTCCTACCTGCTCCTGGGGTCTTCTCCTCCGCCTAAAAAAGGTGAAGCAGCAGATCCGGCCACACCTGTCGTATGCTCCTTGGTCATCGTACACCACGTCTGCCTCCTCGGCCGCCTTGTAGCCCACCTCATTGTTCCACTTGACGCCCGCTTTTTCGTATGCCTCGTCGTCCGCCTCGTAGCCCGCCTCGTCGTCTGGTGGCACAAAGGGCACCACCTTCGTGCGTGTCCTGACCTGCAGGAGACATGAAGTGTTTGTAACCAGGGACAGTGATACTCTGTATCGCAAGAGCTCCTGTGCCACTTATACCCCCTCCGCAATACCACGTTATACCGCCCTCCACAGGGCAAATACCCGTTATACCCACCTCCCCAGGCCCAGTACCCAGTTATACAACCCTCCCAAGGCCCAGTACCCTGTTATACACCCCTCCCAAGGCCCAGTACCCTGTTATACGCCCCTCCCCAGGCCCAGTACCCTGTTATACACCCCTCCCCAGGCCCAGTACCCTGTTATACACCCCTCCCAAGGCCCAGTACCCTGTTATACACCCCTCCCCAGGCCCAGTACCTGTTATACCCACCTCACCAGGCCCAGTACCCGTTATACCCACCTCACCAGGCCCAGTACCCATTATATACCCCTCCCCAGAAGGTCATATTTCTATTTATCAAAAATACATTGAGTTACCTCTGGTTTTCAGGCATGTCCTAGGGGAGTTATCACAGAGACACAGAAACGTCGCTGAGTTTGGTGAGTAACTCCCTTAACCTCTCAGCAGTTGAATTCCCCATTAGGCGCTTAACACGTTAAAAACAAGCGTTGCTATTTCTCTGCATGAAGTTGCAGGTAATTGGAAGAGTTACACAGTGACGGCTATTTCATCACTCACCTTCTTCTCCCGAAACGGTATTTTCTGTCTTATTTCCGGCTTCACATCGGATATCCATATCCATTCTTGGCCTCTGATCTGTATGCAAGACAATGCTTTAAGACAGGGTTGCGCAACCTTTTTCCCTGCTCCCCCCTCCCCCCTCCCCACCTTGTCTCCGACGTTCTGATGTAACGACGTCATGTGATATCACGTTGCTATGGCAATGCCACATCATGTGACGCCACGTTGCTGTCGCCAGAAGCCGCCGGAGACAAGGAAAGGGAACTTACAGAGGACTTGCGCGCGATTTCCGGCATTTAATTTAAATGCTGTGGGGAAGAGCGAGGGGCCACTGTAAGCGCCGAGCCCCTCCTCCCAAGAAAATGTCGCGCCCCTCGATTTGCACACCCCTGCTTTAAGAGATATTCTGGGACCCTCCAACTCCTCCATCGGACCCTTCCTCATACTCATATTGACTGACCTTGCAGTGCTCTGCCCTGACTTGCACTGACCTGCTATGATGCCTCTCAAAATACCATGCTAACTCATTCTGAACATACATGTGTCCTTTCTACATGTTACTCAGCTTGTATGGGCCACAGACAGCTTTCCCGGGGTCCAGGACTAGTTTCCACCGGGGACCCTCACCCATGGGTCGGCGACCTTGCGAGAACCCACCCCCCCCCCCAACCTGTTTTCTCTTGCACTGCCATAGACTACAACATTTCGGCCTGCTGGTCTTTTTCAGGTAAAGTGGCTAAACCCACTAAATCCAGCAAAGAAAGGCCAGCAGCCAAAACATTGTAGTCTGTGGCACAATAAATTATCTTTTTTTATTCAAATCTGTGTGCCCTTTTCCATCAATCTTATTGTATACATTGGACGAAATGCCGGTCTTCCCTGAGACTAAGGGGCACTGGTAAAAGTATCACTAATTGTTTTTTTTGGTATGCAGCAAATCCCCATCATTTTTGCGTTCTCTTGCTCTGCCCCAATCTGACACACCACCTTGCTCTCTCACCCCCCTCTTACACTCCCCCATCACCCTTTCCTTCCCCAAAGGTTGTCCTTTAATCAGATCTTACCCAAATTGTCTCCATCTCCCTTGGAAATGTTCTGTCTTTAAGCTGTGTGGCTCCTCTTGATCCGAACTTTCTTAGCTGACCCCTTTAGGTTTCGGCTCCGAGGGTCTAAAAAATAAGCGACTCCGAAAAGATGTGAAATATGCACAAGGGTCCTAAAATATTTATCTAATGGGGCTCTGAGGGGGAGACTTAAATACTAGTTAATATAATCTATTTAACTAACAAATATGATCTATTAAACTAAGAAATATAATGTATCAAACTAAATAAATATCTATTAAACTAATAAATAGAATCTATTGTACTAAGAAATATAATCTATTCAACTAAATAAATATAATCTATTTAAAAACAATACAATAAAAAGCTGGAGAAATGATACGTTAACCAAGCCACAGATTTGATGCCAATGAGCGTTGAACTCCTTGCAGATCCACCGTCAGCTGGTTGTGGCAGAAAGTGGTGACATGCAGTAGAACAGAGTGGTTGAGCTGTAACCACGGCAGTCAGGTCAGAAATCAACACAATATTTTTTGAAATTTAGAATGAGAATGTTCAATATGTCACATTCTGGGCTCAGACCCTGAGCCCTGTCACATGTTAGCAGCTTGTGATAATAGAAGATATCCATATACTGGGATGTGATAAGAGACATGAAGGTCATTTTATACTGGGTCCCATAACCTGCTTTATATGAAGTATCATTTTACACTAATTAGTAGAGATGCTACATTTTGAAAAATAGCGCTTTTGGCGACATTGTTCATTTTCTCTACAAATGATAAATGAAAAAGTTGGATAAAACGTTATATGTGTGTGTGCGCGTGCAATATATATATATATATACACATATACATACATACACATATAGTATGTTTATATATATATATCATACTATATGTATATATATTGTCTGTTTTATACACACATACACGTGTGTGTATATGTATGTGTGTGTGTGTGTGTATATATGTGTGTGCGTGTGTATATATATGGTATAACCCAGAGGTGCGCAAAGTGGAGGGCGGGAGATTTTTCGGGGGGGGGGGAGGCGCACGGGCGGTTGCAGAGGCCCCGCGCACTTCCTCGAGGCATTAAAATTAAATGCCGGGGGATCGCGTGAGGCCTCTGCAATGCTATTACTTACCTTGACTCTGCCGGCGTCACTCGTGTCCATGGCAACGCGGTGTTAAATTACGCCGCGGGGTCATGTGACGTCACCCTCGTCAAATGCCGCTGCCGGTCACGTGACGCCGCATCAAGGTAAAGGAGGGGGTGGGGGCGCGAGCTCCCCTGGTATAACCAATAAATAATATAGCTGATATATCAATTTGGTTGTGGCTAGAGAAAGATTATAGTGGCAGTGAGAATTAGTGGCCAGAATTAATAACTAAAAAGTAGCTGTAATAAAATAATAATAAACACTATGCCTAAACACAATAACAGTCCAGAAACTTAGCTCTAATAGCTATGTTATAACTCAATCATAAAAGGATCCAATTCGGGCATCCTCTGGAGTCCTGGCAGCTCTCTTCGTGAAAACAACCACCTCCTCGATAGATACCTAAACAAAAAAAAAGAAGAGAAAGCGCCCGCTCCATGTGTAAATTCGGTTTAACAATTTCATTTCCTGGACAAGATAAAAATAACAAACTCACAAACATCCGTTTGGTAAAAGCGTTGTATGAGACAGGCTCGTGCTCCGTGGTAATCCGGTGGTCAATCCGCAGCTCCAGACTTTGGACGATGACCGGGAAACTCGATAGGCTGCGCCCCTTGCAGTGTGGTCCTCCGGCAATCTGTAGTATGCAGAGTTGATTCCACTCTGTAATTCCGGTGTCTCGCCTTGTTCGCGTACCAACTTCCCTTCCGGCGTCAAGACGGATAGTGTGGCAATAGCAACGAGAAGAATGTACCTACGTGTTTCTTCAGGACACGGCTGATTTCATCAGAGGATAATGCTACAACTCAGTCGTAATGGTTTTATAGTCCTACAGTCCAATTGGTAATGGCATAATAGATCACATATGTTACTGATTTTAGATAATAATAGATTCTTGTATGACACACACACACGAACACATATACATATATATATATATATACATACACACATATATATATTTACACACACATACATATATTTACACATATATATATATATATATGAAACCAGGTGTCCCACCAAGGAGACAAAAAACAGCACTCAAGGTATATGTGTAGAGGTATAAGTACCGTGTTAGCCGAGCTTCAATAATCATAAAATAATAAAAACAAGGAGACAAAAAACAGCACTCAAGGTATATTGCAAAAGTGTATTTGAAAAAAAGCAGGCACATATAAATCCAACGTTTCGATCCTGTATAGGGCCTTCCTCACGCCCCTGAGGAAGGTCCTATACAGGACCGAAACGTTGGATTTATATGTGCCTGCTTTTTTTCAAATACACTTTTGCAATATACCTTGAGTGCTGTTTTTTGTCTCCTTGGTGGGACACCTGGTTTCATATATATATATATATATATATATATATATATATATATATATATATATATATATATATATATATATATATATATATATATATATATATATATATACATATATACAAATACAACTGTATGCTCATCTGCATGTCTTAGGCAGGTCTGCAACCCCGCCTTTCCCCATTATCACCCAGCATACAGCACTTCCACTGCAGCAAGGGATTCTGGGAAATGACATGCAAATGAGCACACAGTGTCACTTTTTGCCTCAAAAACCATTTTTAACATGGTTCCCTATAGGCTTAAGCTTGCTGCATGGTCACAGCTTTGAGCACAGCCAGGGTTAAGGTGCATACCCAGAAAACCACCCACAGACAGCTGTTTCGACCTTAATGGGTCTCATCAGTGTGGGGTTGATTTAACTGGGTATGCAAAGAGGCTATGGGATAGGCTATACCATAATACTGAGTTAAGTTATGGTGAGTAAAAAAAGTGACAAAAACCCTCCACAGGAAAGCAAATATGCAAATACAACTGTATGCTCATCTGCATGTCTTAGGCAGGTCTGCAACCCCTCCTTTCCCCATTATCACCAGCATACAGCACTTCCACTGCAGCAAGGGATTCTGGGAAATGACATGCAAAAAATATATATATATATATATATATATATATATATATACAGTGTTCGACAAATCACCCAAAAATCTACTCGCCCAACCAAAAAATCTACTCGCCACCTAGTCCCGCCCCCAACCCCGCCCCTAGTCCCGCCCCCAACCCCGCCCCTAGTCCCGCCCCCAACCCCGCTTTAAAATAAAATATATAATTAAAATTAAAATACATTTAATAAATTCCTAGTCAGAACAACATTCGTTTTTGACAAATGTATTTAGTGTGTGTGTGTGTGTAAGTGTGTGTAAGTGTCGGATCTAGAAATAAAAGCCAGGTGTGGATGACTAGTTTCCTGAACCCCTTAACCAGTGTCTGGACGTCCCCGCTTCACAATATCTAAGGCAGCAATCCCGCCTGGGATCTTACCTGATCCGCAGTCCCTCAATGTCCAGGTACCTCATTCCCGCAATGTTATAAGTTGGAGGGGATGTGTTCCCTACCTGTCTTCTGGGTTAGGGGGGATTCCGATGTCTTCCGTGTGAAGCTTGAGTCAGATCTGGAAGAAAGCAGTATAGGTTATTTTGGTGTAGTATAGGACAGTTAAGATATATAGGGTAAATAAGATATCCAGATACAGAGAGGGGGAGAGAGAGGAAGAGAGAGAGAGAGGAAGAGAGAGAGAGAGGAAGAGAGAGAGAGAGAGGAAGAGAGAGAGAGAGAGGAAGAGAGAGAGGAAGAGAGAGAGAGAGAGAGGAAGAGAGAGAGAGAGAGAGGAAGAGAGGGAGAGAGAGAGGGAGAGAGAGGAAGAGAGGGAGAGAGGGAGAGAGGGAGAGAGGGAGAGGAGAGAGAGAAAGAGAAAAAAGAGACAGAGGGAGAGAGAAAAAGAGACAGAGGAGGGAGAGAGAAAAAGAGACAGAGGAGGGAGAGAGAAAAAGAGACAGAGGAGGGAGAGAGAAAAAGAGACAAAGAGACAGAGGAGGGAGAGAGAAAAAGAGAGAGGAGGGAGAGAGAAAAAGAGACAGGAGAGAGAAGGAGACAGAGGGGGGAGAGAAAGAGAGGGGAGAGAAAGAGACCAGAGAGAGGGGAGACCAGAGAGGGGGGAGACCAGAGAGAGGGGAGACGGGGGAGACCAGAGAGAGGGGAGACGGGGGAGACCAGAGAGAGGGGAGACGGGGGAGACCAGAGAGAGGGGTGACGGGGGAGACCAGAGAGAGGGGGGAGACCAGAGAGAGGGGGGAGACCAGAGAGAGGGGAGACGGGGGAGACCAGAGAGAGGGGAGACCAGAGAGAGGGGAGACCAGAGAGAGGGGAGACCAGAGAGGGGGGAGACCAGAGAGAGGGAGACCAGAGAGAGGGGAGACGGGGAGACCAGAGAGAGGGGAGACGGGGGGAGACCAGAGAGAGGGGAGATGGGGGGAGACCAGAGAGAGGGGGGCAGGGGTGACTGACTGACCGGGACAGGGGTGACTGACTGACCGGGGCAGGGGTGACTGACTGACCGGGGCAGGGGTGACTGACTGACCGGGGCAGGGGTGACTGACTGACCGGGGCAGGGGTGACTGACTGACCGGGGCAGGGGTGACTGACTGACCGGGGCAGGGGTGACTGACTGACCGGGGCAGGGGTGACTGACTGACCGGGGCAGGGGTGACTGACTGACCGGGGCAGGGGTGACTGACTGACCAGGGCAGGGGTGACTGATTCACCGGGGCAGGGGTGACTGACTGATTGGGGGGGGGGGGAGGTACCTCTGGTGTCACACATACTCCCATACACACATACACATTCTCCTATATATATACATACACACACACACACACACATACATACACACACTCCCACATACATACACACACTCCCACATACATACACACACTCCCACATACATACACACACTCCCACATACATACACACACTCTCACATACATACACACACTCTCACATACATACACACACTCCCACATACATACACACACTCCCACATACATACACACACTCCCACATACATACACATACTCCCACACACATATATACACACACACACACATATATACACACCTATATACACACACACAGGCCGCGACCAGCACCACCATGCTCCCCTGCCCATCTCCTGCTCCGCTCCCACATGAGGGGGCTTCCCCCGCTCCCATCACCCGGCGCGGTCTCTGACGCGGGACCGGGGGGAAGCGGGGACATGAGGGGGCATCCCCCGCTCCCATCACCCGGCGCGCTCTCTGACGCGGGACCGGGGGGAAGCGGGGACATGAGGGGGCATCCCCTGCTCCCATCACCCGGCGCTCTCTCTGACGCGGGACCGGGGAGAAGCGGGGACGGAAGCGGGGACATGAGGGGGCATCCCCCGCTCCCATCACCCGGCGCGCTCTCTGACACGGGACCGGGGGGGAAGCGGGGGGGGGGGGGAGGGAACGGGGACATGAGGGGGCATCCCCCGCTCCCATCACCCGCTGCGCTCTCTGACACGGGACCGGGGGTTAAGCGGGGGGGGGGGGGGGACAGGGACATGAGGGGGCATCCCCCGCTCCCATCACCCGCCGCGCTCTCTGACATGGGACCAGGGGGGAAGCAGGGGGGGGGGGAACGGGGACATGAGAGGGCATCCCCCGCTCCCATCACCATAACTGCGGGCAGCAGGAGCACCGGAGAGGGGAGGGAGGTGGAGGAAGGCACAGATAATACTTACTGTGTCCTCCATCCTCCATGGGAAAAAAATGGCCGCTCGTTGGGGGCTGGCTCATATAGAGCCTGGCCGCGCGCCCACAAAGCCTGGGAGCGCGCGCCAATCATCTGTCAGGTAGGGGGAGTTTTTATTTTTTTTCCAGCCAGCGCGAGCAGGGAAATTTCAGCGCGAGCAGGGAAATTTCAGCGCGAGCAGGGAAAATTTAAAAAACAAAACACGTGTGCTGCTTGGGCCAATAGTTACTCGCCTGGGGGTTAAATCCACCCGCCCCGGGCGAGTAAATGTATAGGATTGTCGAACACTGTATATATATATATATATAATCTTCTTCTCTCTGAAGAAGACCGTTTTAGTCGGAACGCGTTGGAGTGAGAGTCTGTGGAGTGGGACCCCTACCCTTTTCCATGACAGGAGGCCTTGGCTATCTGTAAATTGGCCTTTCACACCTACGCTTTAATGGTGATGTATTTACATCTTTAATACTCGAGCATTTATTGCCTCCATTTCTGCAATTACTATTTTACAACAACAGCTATCTCCTTACGTTATGTGCACAAATCTGCAGTGTGTGTAGAGGTATATGTGCATGCTTGGATCAGAGCTGCTTGTGTGTAGAGGTATATGTGCATGCTTGGATCAGAGCTGCTTGTGTGGAGAGGTATATGTGCATGCTTGGATCAGAGCTGCTTGTGTGTAGAGGTATATGTGCATGATTGGATCAGAGCTGCTTGTGTGTAGAGGTATATGTGCATGCTTGGATCAGAGCTGCTTGTGTGGAGAGGTATATGTGCATGCTTGGATCAGAGCTGCTTGTGTGTGTAGAGGTATATGTGCATGCTTGGATCAGAGCTGCTTGTGTGTAGAGGTATATGTGCATGCTTGGATCAGAGCTGCTTGTGTGTAGAGGTATATGTGTATGCTTGGATCAGAGCTGCTTGTGTGTAGAGGTATATGTGCATGCTTGGATCAGAGCTGCTTGTGTGTAGAGGTATATGTGCATGCTTGGATCAGAGCTGCTTGTGTGTAGAGGTATATGTGCATGCTTGGATCAGAGCTGCTTGTGTGTAGAGGTATATGCGCATGCTTGGATCAGAGCTGCTTGTGTGGAGAGGTATATGCGCATGATTGGATCAGAGCTGCTTGTGTGTAGAGGTATATGCGCATGCTTGGATCAGAGCTGCTTGTGTGTAGAGGTATACACTACCGACACACTTTATTGAAGTGTGGTCGGTACCGCAAGCCGGGAAATCTCCCGGCTTGCTAGTGGCCGCCCCTCGGCGTGCCGCGCGTCATAGACGCGCGGTCACGCGTCATCGGGAGCGTGCGCCCCCTGAACGCGTGTCCAGGGGCTCCCCGAGGGAGCCCTGGTGTCCCGCGATCGCGGGACAGCGGCAGGGGGTTCCGGGGGACCCGGCGGACCCGGCAGCGGTAGGGAGAGCGCCCCGATCGGAGGGCGCTCTTCCGCTGCTTCGGCGTGCGCCCGTCACACTCGGGCGCGCGCCAGGCTACTGCTGCGGCACAGAACGGGCAAATGCTCGAATAAACTGTGCCGCAGCAGTATGTGCATGATTGGATCAGAGCTGCTTGTGTGGAGAGGTATATGTGCATGCTTGGATCAGAGCTGGAGTGTGTGTAGAGGTATATGTGCATGCTTGGATCAGAGCTGCTTGTGTGTAGAGGTATATGTGCATGCTTGGATCAGAGCTGCTTGTGTGTAGAGGTATATGTGCATGCTTGGATCAGAGCTGCTTGTGTGGAGAGGTATATGTGCATGCTTGGATCAGAGCTGCTTGTGTGTAGAGGTATATGTGCATGCTTGGATCAGAGCTGCTTGTGTGTAGAGGTATATGTGCATGATTGGATCAGAGCTGCTTGTGTGGAGAGGTATATGTGCATGCGTGGATCAGAGCTGCAGTGTGTGTAGAGGTATATGTGCATGCTTGGATCAGAGCTGCAGTGTGTGGAGAGGTATATGTGCATGCTTGGATCAGAGCTGCTTGTGTGGAGAGGTATATGTGCATGCTTGGATCAGAGTTGCAGTGTGTGTAGAGGTATATGTGCATGCTTGGATCAGAGCTGCTTGTGTGTAGAGGTATATGTGCATGCTTGGATCAGAGCTGCTTGTGTGTAGAGGTATATGTGCATGCTTGGATCAGAGTTGCAGTGTGTGTAGAGGTATATGTGCATGCTTGGATCAGAGCTGCTTGTGTGTAGAGGTATATGTGCATGCTTGGATCAGAGCTGCTTGTGTGTAGAGGTATATGTGCATGCTTGGATCAGAGCTGCTTGTGTGTAGAGGTATATGTGCATGCTTGGATCAGAGCTGCAGTGTGTGTAGAGGTATATGTGCATGCTTGGATCAGAGCTGCTTGTGTGTAGAGGTATATGTGCATGCTTGGATCAGAGCTGCTTGTGTGTAGAGGTATATGTGCATGCTTGGATCAGAGCTGCTTGTGTGTAGAGGTATATGTGCATGCTTGGATCAGAGCTGCTTGTGTGTAGAGGTATATGTGCATGCTTGGATCAGAGCTGCTTGTGTGTAGAGGTATATGTGCATGCTTGGATCAGAGCTGCTTGTGTGGAGAGGTATATGTGCATGCTTGGATCAGAGCTGCTTGTGTGTAGAGGTATATGTGCATGCTTGGATCAGAGCTGCTTGTGTGTGTAGAGGTATATGTGCATGCTTGGATCAGAGCTGCTTGTGTGTAGAGGTATATGTGCATGCTTGGATCAGAGCTGCTTGTGCTGGTGATTACTTTTGCTGTTCTTTGCCTCACGGAATACATGTTTGGTAGATGTGAGTCCCCCTCCTCTTTTATCAATTTTTCTTCCCTTGTTTTTAACCCACAGTAATACATTTGTATTGTTATCACTTTCTTGGCATGCCCGTGTGCTTCTTCATAAGGATGCTTTTTTCGTTGTAATACATATCCATTATCCTTTAGCACCACTGTCCATTGTTATTATATCATAAATCAAGACAGTTTCTGGGCAACAGTGACGCACTGTGTTGATGCGGTATACTTTGTGTCACATATATATATATATATATATATATATATATATATATATATATATATATAATCAAAAAATAAATAGACTATACCGTTCTGTGGCTAACGAAATGCTTTTATTTGTGCGAGCTTTCGAGATACGCTGATCTCTTCTTCTGGCGGTGTTACAATGAATGAAGCAAGCAAAGGGTATACTTAAAAACAGTGTCTCTTGGAATGTTATCTGTGCTTGTCTCTTCTCCCCCCCCCCTTGTGTGAATGTGATTTATGGCTAGAGGTGTTAAATGGTTCCTGAAAGTTAGTGATGTAAGAGTGTGTGTGTGTGTGAATATAAATGAATGGAGAACCCACAGTTTATACAGTGCTTTACAAAAGGTGTGTGTGTGGAGTGGGAGTTAATATAAATTGTGTGGGTAGGTGTGGAAATGTGAGAGATTGTAGCAAAACTAAAAGTGTGTGTAGATACTATGTGGTCCCTATTGGTGTATAGGGATGGAAAAACAAGGAGTATTTGTATGTGTAAGAGACAGCTGTGTGTGCATACATATAGCACAGTATGTACAGACATGGCCTTTAGCGCTCATGGGAAGAGAGTTCACTTGTGTCAGTAATGACTCATAAAATTTCGATCTCTGTTTAGGCCACCGCTAAGTGTCCCGAACAGTTGCATATATTTCTATTCGTGCAACCATCTCTATTTCGGTGTTTTAAGATTAACTTTCAGTATGGCAACCCCCAGATCGTCCATCTTATGGACAGAGTCAGAGAAATGTTCGCCGACAGGACTGTCTCTTGTTCCGCGTGTGATGCTGTGCGATGCAGGTTCATTCTCTTGTTTAGCCCCTGCCCCGTCTCACCTATGTAGTAGCAGCCCCCTGGACATTTCATGCACATGATGAGGAACACGACATTGCTGGAGGAACAGGTGAACCTTCCTCTGATTTTGTATTCCCGATTCCTGTGTGGTATTTGTATTGTGTCCGCTGTGTAGAGTATTGCGCAGGTTTTGCATCTTGCGTCCTGGCCTGGCATATATATAATTATATATATATATATATTCCACAGAAGCAGCCGGCACTCCAGTTGCATGTAGAAAAAATTGGGTGCTTGTCCCATAAAGCAATAATAAACCACACGATTCCGTTTGAAGCACGAGATCAGGAGACAGCACTCTGGTAAGTTTGATCACAAGTTTTTGTACTGAAAAAGACACATAAACCGACGTGTCACGACAGGTCACTCTGCGCGTATTCTGACAGGCCGAGATGGCGTTTGCAGGGAGCTCGGGCGGTGGTAACATCTCTGCGGTGGCGCGGTCCGGATCCCAATACGTTCGCCGCGGAACCCGCTCTGGGCTTCAGTGTAAATCTCCGTCTCCCCCTGTCAGCCTCAGGCAGCTGTTTAGCTATATTTTTAGCCAATCCAGGATTCCTTTATCCCGTTTTATTGAACACTGTCTTCCTTTTTATTATTTTATATACCGTTTGTCATGTTGTTTATAGATTTAGTTTCATTTAGTTATATTTGATTATTCATGTGGTTTGTGTTCATTGTAACCGAACCCGGATCTGTGACGCATATGTACTGAGGTGGGGTTGGATCCCCTCGGTTATTTCTTGTTTTATTAATAAATAATTTACTATATTTTAATCTCTGGTGCGCATTGTGTGCATTTTTCTTCTTGTCTGCACAGTGCTTCAGATTCTGCATCTGAAAAAATGCCGGTGGATCGGGATGTGAGGTAGGGAAGTGACGTCCGCGCCGGAACGTTATTGCCACGCCTCCAAATATTCATTGCCACGCCCCCAAATCGCGCCCGCTGCATACCCTGCAAAGCCATTAAAAAGCTCAGGCTTCAGCAAGTGTATTGCAGCGTGTGTGCGCCTTCCCTCCGTCTGAAATACTATAGACCAGGCCTGCACAACTCGTAAAGCGAGAAGGGCCAAAATGCTCCAAGGAAAAAAAATTTGGGCCGCACGGGTAAAATCATCATCATCATCTCTCCTCCAGCACCTCTCATCATCATCCTCATATCTCCCCCAGAACCCCTCACTATCAACCTTTGCGATACTCCCCATCTATCTCTCATACCCCCATCTCTCCCCCTCACCCACACATAATACTCCCTCTCCACAAACACACAATACCCCACTGCACACCACACACATCCCACGCCCCCTGCACCTCACATCCTTCTACCCCCCTGCACCTCACATCACTCTCCCCCCCTGCACCTCACATCACTCTCCCCCCCTGCACCTCACACCACTCTCCCCACCTGCACCTCCCATCTCTCCCCCCTGCACCTCACATCACTCTCCCCCCCTGCACCTCACATCACTCTCCCCCCTGCACCTCACATCACTCTTCCCCCCTGCACCTCACATCACTCTTCCCCCCTGCACCTCACATCACTCCCCCCCCTGAACCTCACATCACTCCCCCCCTGAACCTCACACCACTCTCCCCCCCCTGCACCTCACATCACTCTCCCCCCCTGCAACTCACATCACTCTCCCCCCCTGCAACTCACATCACTCTCCCCCCTGTACCTCCAATCACCCCCCCTGCACCTCCAATCACCCCCCCTACACCTCCAACAACCCTCCCCTGCACCTCCAATAACCCCCCCTGCACATCCAACAACCCTCCCCTGCACCTCCAAAGACCCCCCCTGCACCTCCAATGACCCCCCCTGCACCTCCAATGACCCCCCCTGCACCTCCAATAACCCCCCCTGCACCTCCAATAACCCCCCGCACCTCCAATGACCCCCACACCTCCAATCACCGCCCCTGCACCTCCAACCACCCCCCCTGAACCTCCAATCACCCCCCCTGAACCTCCAATGATCCCCACTGCACCTCCAATCACCCCCCCTGCACCTCCAATCACCCCCCCCCCGCTGCACCTCCAATCACCCCCCCTGCACCTCCAATCACCCCCCTCTGCACCTCCAATCACCCCCCCTGCACCTCCAATCACCCCCCCTGCACCTCCAATCACCCCCCACTGCACCTCCAATCACCCCTGCACCTCACCCCCTACACCTCACCTCCCCTGCACCTCACCTCAATGCACCTCACCTCAATGCACCTCACATCACCCCCGGGACCGCGGGGAATCGCTGCCATTTTTTTTTTTTGAAGGTTTTTTTTTTTAAGTTTTTTTTTTTTTAAATCTCATTGCGGGCCGCACAGAGAGGCCGGGCGGGCCGCACAGAGAGGCCGGGCGGGCCGCACAGAGAGGCCGGGCGGGCCGCACAGAGAGGCCGGGCGGGCCGCACAGAGAGGCCGGGCGGGCCGCACAGAGAGGCCGGGCGGGCCGCACAGAGAGGCGGGGCGGGCCGCACAGAGAGGCCGGGCGGGCCGCACAGAGAGGCCGGGCGGGCCGTACAGAGGGGGCCGCACAGAGAGGCGGGGCGGGCCGCACAGAGAGGCGGGGCGGGCCGCACAGAGAGGCGGGGCGGGCCGCACAGAGAGGCCGGGCGGGCCGCACAGAGAGGCCGGGCGGGCCGCACAGAGAGGCCGGGCGGGCCGCACAGAGAGGCCGGGCGGGCCGCACAGAGAGGCCGGGCGGGCCGCACAGAGAGGCCGGGCGGGCCGCACAGAGAGGCCGGGCGGGCCGCACAGAGAGGCCGGGCGGGCCGCATGCGGCCCGCGGCCGTTATGTTGTGCAGGCCTGCTATAGACGCAGCCTTATCGACGCTTACTGAATAGGCCACGCTTACTGAATAGGCCATCGCGATTGGCCCAGCGACGTCACTGCCCCGCCTCCAACCACCTCCCCCCGGCTCCCTTCGCGCACGCTGGCTCCGTGGAATCGGGCTGACTTAAGCAGGAGAGCCTCAGCGTTAGCTCGCATCCGCTCTCCCCACCCCTCTATGGCCCGGGCCTTAGTTACTGTACAGCATTGTAAAGTGCCTTGCTGGCCTAGTACAATTTAGTAAATATCCTAAACAATGTCGTCTTAGGCAAAATGTTGCTGATCTTTGCTCTAAAAATGACTATGAACTAAAGAGAAATAACAATCTCCCTTGTGAGCACATTCACATGTCTCAGACAGGTCTGCAACCCTGCTTTTCACCATTATCCCATACAGCTTCCACTGCAGCCAGGGACTCTGGGAAATGACATGCAAATGAGCACAGTGTCACCTTTTGCTTCAAATCTATTTTAAATGAAATTAGCCTTGTACTTCTGGTGGCGAGAGTAGGGGTTTGGTGCTTTATACGTTACATATTATTAAATGTTAACATCAAACAAATATTGTCATTATGTTTGGTGCTACTTATTTCTTTTTCATTAGGATTTATTTATTCATCTTTCATTATTATTATTTACTAGCTGAGAGACCCGGCGTTGCCCGGGATGTAAATGCGTAATAGGTAGTATTATTTATAACTCGTGGAACAATAGGTGAGTATTTGTTGTAAAGGTTTCGGGGGAGGGGGAGAAAGGGGAGCGGGGGGGGGGAGAAAGGGGAGCGGGGGGGGGAGAAAGGGGAGCGGGGGGGGGAGAAAGGGGAGCGGGGGGGGGGAGAAAGGGGAGCGGGGGGGAGAAAGAGGAGCGGGGGGGGAGAAAGGGGAGCGGGGGGGGGGAGAAAGGGGAGCGGGGGGGGGGAGAAAGGGGAGCGGGGGGGGGGAGAAAGGGGAGCGGGGGGGGAGAAAGGGGAGCGGGGGGGGAGAAAGGGGAGCGGGGGGGGGAGAAAGGGGAGCGGGGGGGGGGAGAAAGGAGCGGGGGGGGGGAGAAAGGGGAGCGGGGGGGGGGGGAGAAAGGGGAGCGGGGGGGAGAAAGGGGAGCGGGGGGGGAGAAAGGGGAGCGGGGGGGAGAAAGGGGAGCGGGGGGGAGAAAGGGGAGCGGGGGGGGGAGAAAGGGGAGCGGGGGGGGGAGAAAGGGGAGCGGGGGGGGGGGGGGAGAAAGGGGAGCGGGGGGGGGGAGAAAGGGGAGCGGGGGGGGAGAAAGGGGAGCGGGGGGGAGAAAGGGGAGCGGGGGGGGAGAAAGGGGAGCGGGGGGGAGAAAGGGGAGCGGGGGGGAGAAAGGGGAGCGGGGGGGGGGGAAGGGGAGTGGGGGGGGGGGGAAAGGGGAGTGGGGGGGGGGTGGAGAGCGGTGGGCATATGTATTGTCATAATTTATGTATGGGCATTTCCCCCCCCCCCTGTTCCCCGTGACTCCCCCCCCCCCCGTTCCCTGTGACTCGCGCTCCCCCCCCCCCCGGCGGCCGCTTGGTCCCCCGATGTGCCGTCCTGCTGAGTGAGGCGTGCAGGCGGCTGCAGGAAGCGCCCTGTGTGGGCCTAAGACTCACGCTCCCCCCCCCCCCCCGGCGCCCGCTCGATGTGGCGTCTGGCTGAGCGGCGGTAGGAAGCGCCCTGTGTGGGCCTGAGGCTGAGGCGGGACGCGCAGTGGGCCTGAGGCTGAGGCGGGACGCGCAGTGGGCCTGAGGCTGAGGCGGGACGCGCAGTGGGCCTGAGGCTGAGGCGGGACGCGCAGTGGGCCTGAGGCTGAGGCGGGACGCGCAGTGGGCCTGAGGCTGAGGCGGGACGCACAGTGACTTACCTGAGCGGGTGGTAGCGCCGGGGAGGTAAGGGAGCGGCTGGGGTAGGAGGGCCGCGCTTCCCGTCCGGAGCCAGTGCAGGATGGCGCACGTGAGGGGGGGGAGAGGGGGGCGGACAGAGGGTGTGTGTGTGTGTATAGAGCTGCTGTGTTGTGTGTGTGGGTGTGTGTGTATAGAGCTGCTGTGTTGTGTGTGTGTGTGTATAGAGCTGCTGTGTTGTGTGTGTGTGTGTATAGAGCTGCTGTGTTGTGTGTGTGTGTGTGTGTGTGTGTGTATAGAGCTGCTGTGTTGTGTGTGTGTGTATAGAGCTGCTGTGTTGTGTGTGTGTGTGTGTGTGTGTATAGAGCTGCTGTGTTGTGTGTGTGTGTGTATAGAGCTGCTGTGTTGTGTGTGTGTGTGTGTATAGAGCTGCTGTGTTGTGTGTGTGTGTGTGTGTATAGAGCTGCTGTGTTGTGTGTGTGTGTGTGTGTATAGAGCTGCTGTGTTGTGTGTGTGTGTGTGTGTGTATAGAGCTGCTGTGTTGTGTGTGTGTGTGTGTATAGAGCTGCTGTGTTGTGTGTGTGTGTGTGTGTATAGAGCTGCTGTGTTGTGTGTGTGTGTGTGTGTATAGAGCTGCTGTGTTGTGTGTGTGTGTGTGTATAGAGCTGCTGTGTTGTGTGTGTGTGTGTGTGTGTATAGAGCTGCTGTGTTGTGTGTGTGTGTGTGTGTGTGTGTGTGGGCCGTCACTCCGCCTCAGGCCAATGAGAGGTGTGCGGGGGCGGGCGACCCAAGGGACCAATGAGATTTCCCCTAGGGACACCGGACATCCAGGCAGGCAAACATACAGTGCTTTCACTAATATAGTATAAGATTAACTTTATTATATTTGTTGTTGTCATTATTATTATTGTTTACTGTTAGCTGGAGTATGGCTCACCCAAGAACCACTTCCCCCTGTATGGGGGTCAGACATAGTGCAGACTTGACCCCTGACATTTATAAAAAGATGTTGGAATATGTGACACTGCTGCTTAATAAACACAAACACAGGCGCGCCATGTATTGTTCTGACATTGGTTTATTACACAGAGACACGTCTTTATAGAGGGTTGTCACACTAACAGCCTGGAAGGGGTTAATGCAGGGTCACCAGCCCAGCCCCCCTCTCCTATGATTGGTTGCTGCTCTCGTACAGGAGCCGCGATTGGTCCCCTGTCAATGTCAGAAAAGGCGCGCCAGTTTTGCTGTCTCCATGGCGACCATGGCGGCCGCCGGAGATCGGCCTGCAGCGCGGCCCGGCTTCCAGGTTACCTCCCCGCCGGTGAAGATGTTAGCGGGGCGGCTGAGGGAATGCGTGCGGCGGCGGCCCGGTTCCTTCTGGCTGGAGAAAGGAGCCGGCGGGCTGGAGGTGGGCCTGGTGTGGATGCAGGGCCGGGTGCTGCACGTACGGCCCGAGCGCGGCGTCACCGTGCGGCTGAGCGACGACACTCACACCTTCACCGTGTGCGGGGCCGACCGGGTGCCCAAGGGCAAGCCCTGCCTGCAGCCAGGTAACCGGGGGGTCCGCACGCCCTGCCTGCAGCCAGGTAACCGGGGGGGTCCGCAAGCCCTGCCTGCAGCCAGGTAACCAGGGGGTCCGCAAGCCCTGCCTGCAGCCCGGTAACCGAGGGGTCCGCAAGCCCTGCCTGCAGCCCGGTAACCGGGGGGTCCGCAAGCCCTGCCTGCAGCCAGGTAACCGGGGGGTCAGCAAGCCCTGCCTGCAGCCAGGTAACCGGGGGGGTCAGCAAGCCCTGCCTGCAGCCAGGTAACCGGGGGGGGTCCGCAAGCCCTGCCTGCAGCCAGGTAACCGGGGGTCCGCAAGCCCTGCCTGCAGCCAGGTAACCGGGGGGGTCCGCAAGCCCTGCCTGCAGCCAGGTAACCGGGGGGGTCAGCAAGCCCTGCCTGCAGCCAGGTAACCGGGGGGGGGTCCGCAAGCCCTGCCTGCAGCCAGGTAACCGGGGGTCCGCAAGCCCTGCCTGCAGCCAGGTAACCGGGGGGTCCGCAAGCCCTGCCTGCAGCCAGGTAACCGGGGGTCCGCAAGCCCTGCCTGCAGCCAGGTAACCGGGGGGTCCGCAAGCCCTGCCTGCAGCCAGGTAACCGGGGGGTCTGCAAGCCCTGCCTGCAGCCACGTAACTGGGGGGTCCGCAAGCCCTGCCTGCAGCCAGGTAACCGGGGGGTCAGCAAGCCCTGCCTGCAGCCACGTAATCGGGGGGTCCGCAAGACCTGCCTGCAGCCAGGTAACCGGGGGGTCCGCAAGCCCTGCCAGCAGCCAGGTAACCGGGGGTCCGCAAGCCCTGCCTTCAGCCACGTATTTGGGGGGTCCGCAAGCCCTGCCTGCAGCCAGGTAACCGGGGGGGTCCGCAAGCCCTGCCAGCAGCCAGGTAACCGGGGGGTCCGCAAGCCCTGCCTGCAGCCAGGTAACCGGGGGGTCCGCAAGCCCTGCCTGCAGCCAGGTAACCGGGGGGTCCGCGCGTGGCTATCACTGTCCTGCCTCACACGGGAGGAGGGCGCCATGATTTCTTCTCCCGCCCCCTAAACAGCAACACCAGCCTCTCACCCTCTCACCCTCTAGCGTCACCTAGATAGAAGCCAGGCAGATCACACTGGTTTTCTATGAATCGCAACTGATTTTAAAGTCCTGTTTATATCAGCAGTCAGGTCTGATATAAAACAGTAGTAATGTTTCCACCGCCAGTGTATGCAGTGCTGTACATAGAATGTTTGCAGGCGCGAGCCGCTACCCCATAGAGCTTACAATCTATGTCTGAAGCACTTATTCCCATGACCTGTTATTTGTAATTTATATGATTGTCACATGTATTACTGCTGGGAAGCGCTATGTACATTTAATGGCGCTATATAAAAAAAGACATTTGTAGCCCTTTTTCTGACACTCTAAGCGACTTCGGGTAACTGCGCGCACCTGCGGCTCCAGGAGATCTGAGCCTCCGCTAGCTGGGAGCCTGGGGTAACACTTATTAGCGCAGCGCCTCCACTTACCCAGGATCACCGTCATGTAAGATTCCCCTGGGCAAGAAACACACCGATACAATGCGTGCAACCAACTTTACTATGTGCAATAATAAACTTATACTCTATATGAACCGTGGCAATAACCCAATATGCATACACTTATCTTATAACACTATACTTATACTCTATCATACCCTAACACCGCTAACGGATAATGTCCTTCTAACATCAGTGGCTCGGCCACACCCCTAGGGATTATTGTCCTGTACAATAGTGGCTCAGCCACGCTCTTATGAGTGTCTCTATCCCGTCACCGCGTGCCCCACACACCGTGTCCGTGTAATAGTACGATAGCGGTGTGTACTCGCTAGTGTTTCGCTATAGTTATGCCTAAGGCGGGATCAGCGCCTGTTGACCGGTGTTGGTGCACTTGACGTATCTACTACCTTCCGGTCACGGCGGTGACCGGTAATACTTGGAAAAGGATCAGCCGAATCCTTGCTTGTCTGGGATGTCCGCAGTGCAGCTGTCTGGTCCCAAGCAGCTCACCAGCAAACCTGCTCCGCACGCTTGTCCCTAACTGTGTACACAGTAAGGTGACTGATCGCTAGCACTATGGCCGTCCCTGCAGCACAGCAGCACACTGTGACTCAGGGGTTTCTCCTAAGGGCCTGCGGGGTAAAGCTAGCCTATGCAGGCGGGTCACGGACCCCCTGCACGCATACACCCTCCTCCGTTACCTTCCCAGATCCCCTCTGACTAGCGTGGCCTCTAGGGGGGGGTTGAGTGTGTGTGGGGGGGGATTGAGTGTGTGTGGGGGGGGATTGAGTGTGTGGGGGGGATTGAGTGTGTGTGTGGGGGGGGGGGGTTGAGTGTGTGTGGGGGGGGGATTGAGTGAGTGTGTGTGGGGGGGGATTGTGTGTGTGGGGGGGATTGAGTGTGTGTGTGTGTGGGGGGGGGGGATTGAGTGTGTGTGTGGGGGGGAATTGAGTGTGTGTGTGTGTGGGGGGATTGAGTGTGTGTGTGGGGGCGGGGATTGAGTGTGTGTGTGTGGGGGGGATTGAGTGTGTATGTGTGTGGGGGGGATTGTGTGTGTGTGTGGGGGGGATTGTGTGTGTGTGTGTGGGGGGGGATTGAGTGTGTGCGTGGGGGGATTGAGTGTGGGGGGGGGATTGAGAGTGTGTGGGGGGGGGATTGAGTGTATGGGGGGGATTGAGTGTGTGTGTGTGGGGGGGGATTAAGTGTGTGCGGGGGGGATTGAGTGTGTGTGGGGGGGGATTGTGTATGGGGGGGGATTGAGTGTGTTTGTGTGTGGGGGGGGTGTGTTTGTGTGTGGGGGGGATTTTGTGTGTGTGTATGGGGGGGGGATTGTGTGTGTGTGTGGGTGGGGGATTGAGTGTGTGTGTGGGGGGATTGAGTGTGTGTGTGGGGGGATTGAGTGTGTGTGTGTGGGGATTGTGTGTGTGTGTGTGTGTGGGGGGGAGTGAGTGTGTGTGTGTGTGTGGGGGGGGGATTGTGTGTGTGTGTATGTGGTGTGTGTGTGTATGTGGTGATTGATTGAGAGAGAGAGAGTGTGTGTTGTAATGCAGTGGTGCGCAAACTGGGGGGGGGCAATAAGGTGCAAGATTTAGGGGGGCGCAGGCGACGTGCGGCGAAATCTGGGTGCGCGGGCCGGCAGACGCTTTGCGCGGGAGGACGAAAAAGCTGTACGCGAGGGGCGGCCAATAAGATGTGCACGGGCGGGCAGCCGAAGATGTGTGCGGGTGGCTGAACAAGATAGTGCAGGTGGCGGCCTCGTGATGGTGTGTGCGCACACGCGCAGGGGCTTCGGAGGTACGGGGAGGAGCACGCCCGAGCACGGTGAAGTCAAACGCCCCTCCCGGTGTCTGCCCTGCAATAGCGCTGTGTTCCTGCTCTCCTCCGCTGGCAACCTGCTTCGCTGCGATCCTCTGCGAGGGAAAGGGTCGGCTGCCACTGTATCAATCATACTATGAATGTACAGAAATAATAAAAAAAAGTGAAAACATTGAAAACGGAAAAAATAAATAAGGTAGAAACAAAAAGGGGGGGGAGATGGAAGGGAGGTAGCAAAGAGGTGGATGAATGCCCCCCAAAAGTATTGCCTTTGTGCACGTACGCTCTCCCAAGCTCAGCGCTTGGGGAGACAAACAAAATTGACTTTGAAGTGCGCTCAGCAGAAGTCAATGCACACACACAGCCACACACACACAGACACACACACACAGACACACACACACACACACACACACACACACACACACACATACAGCCACACACAGCCACACACACACACACACAAATAGCCCCGATCCACGCTTGCAAAATGATGCAGGACACCCTGCGCTCAGGCTTGGAGAGTTGGTGATGTCACCGCTCTCAGCGGCAGCGTGGACGCAGCCTAATTTTGCAAGCGCGAGCTGTTGAAATATGTAAGTATTTATAGACATATTTGGATTTATATTGTATACCGTTTAATAAAGGTTTTTTTTTTTTCATGTGATTTTGATTACGTCAGGCAGGGGGGGCCCGAGAAATTTTATGGATGAAAAGGGGGGCTCGGCATAAAAAGTTTGCTCACCCCTGCACTAAGCTGCGCTTTCAGCTCATAGACCTCACATTATAAACGTGTAATTATAGTCTCACCTTAATGTAGTGTAAAAGAAAATGATGTACAGATTTGGTCGCATCTATTAACGCAGGTTAACGGTGGCAGAACGTTAACGCAGCTCTATTTGAACAAATGGCACAGCGCTATATTTCTTAAATGGGTGCAATTTATTGCATTATTTGTGTAATCTTATCAGGTGGTACAGGCATACCCCGCATTCACGTACACAATGGGACCGGAGCATGTATGTAAAGTGAAAATGTACTTAAAGTGAAGCACTCCCTTTTCCCCACTTATCGATGCATGTACTGTACTGCAATCCTCATATACGCGCATAACTGATGTAAATAACACATGTGTAGCAGTCTCTATAGTCTCCCCGCTTGCGCACAGCTTTGGTACAGGTAGGGAGCCGGTATTGCTGTTCAGGACGTGCTGACAGGCGCATGCGCGAGCTGGCGTTTGCCTATTGGGTGATATGTCCTTACTCGCGAGTGTACTTAAAGTGAGTGTCCTTAAACCGGGGTATGCCTGTACACTTGTACAGGAAATCCTAAAGTTGATGTCCCTGGGGCAGCTGAGGGATTTTCACCCATTCAGTCCTGGAGGGTCCTGCGCCCCCCTCCTGCATTTCCTAATCATGTGTTCGCTCCTTAGGCCTCGGATATTTTATTTATTTATAAAATGTTTTACCAGGAAGGAAGCAATACTTGAAAATGAGGTAACTCTCAATGTATGTCCTGGGCACAGAGTTATGATGACAGATACATGGTTACAAATCCATAGTTACATTAAGTGAACATGGTATACATTATATACAAGACATTGCATGCACAGTTAGAGATAATATATATATTATAGGCGCATGTAACCGTTACAGACCAGATTAAAATGTGAGACAGCCTTCGTTTTGAAAGCACTTAGACTGGTGGCATCTGCAAGAGTCTCTGGTAGGTTGTTCCAGTTTTGGGGTGCACGGTAAGGCCGTGATTATACCCGAAGCGGCGGAGCGCAGAACGTTGTGCGCCACCAAAACAAATAAAAGTTTTCCTATGAGCGCACACTAAGAATGGGTGACCAACGAGGCGGCCAAGTGCGCAAATTTTCGAACAGATCCAAGAATTTTATTTTCTGGAGCGATGGCCGCGTCATGTGAGCGGTTCAGCCAATGAGACTGAACCACTCACGTGACATCATGGCCTCGCCTCCCGATGCCTCCTGCCTGCAGTGCAAGTTTCGGGCAGCGCATCGCATTGAGGTAGCGTGCGTGTCCCGCCGCCGGTGGTATAATGAAGGCCTATGAGGAGGAGCGGACGGATACTTTGTTGAACCTTAGGACCATGAGCAGTCTGTTGGAGTCTGATCTCAGATGATAAGTGCTACACGTGGTAGGGGTGAGGAGCTTGTTCAGATAGGTGGGTAGCTTGCCGAGAAAGTATTTCAAGGCAAGACAGGAAAGATGAACTTTGCGCCTAGACTCTAGTGATGACCAATCTAGTTCTTTGAGCATTTCGCAGTGATGTGTGTTGTCGTTGCATTGGAGGACAAAGCGACATATTGAATTGTAGAGGGTATCAAGGTTGCTAAGGTGGGTTTGGGGTGCTGTGCCATGTACTACAGTATGTCCCCATAGTCGATAATTTGCATTGGCTTCTGCTGTGTGATATAGTGCGTGTGCGACAGAGCACATGGCGTTGTGCGCGCCTGTCGCCTGAGTGATCTGTGGACTTTAGATCGCTCGTGACGGGGAGGCGTGGCCGTGACATCACTAGGCCTTCCCTAATGTCTCTCACGGGAGACCAGGAGATTTTACACTTATTTTTACCGGGATCATTCGCTAGGCAAACAAGGTGGTAAGAACAAAATGCAGTTTATTCGGGTAAACCCGCGTACAACACAATGAATACACAAAATACAGCTAAAAGCACACTTGCTGGGGGTGAAATCTAGGCTCTACTAGGTGCAGGGCGAATGCTTCGGTACGCTTAACCTGACCGGGATATACACCCGGGCTTTCTGGTCCTCTTTTTGGCTTCAGTTCCTAGCCGCGACCGCTACGTTCCAAATGAGAACTTGAACTTCACGTCTGACTTAGTCTCTGCAGGGCAGACTTTTCCTAGCTTCAAAACCAAGCCGGTTGCTCTGGTATTCGTGACAGCAACTTTGAAAAGTCCGCCCTAGCTTCATCGACACAAGTCACTAGATCGTCTGGTTCTCTGACTGGGGTTTTCTCCTTACATACCCTCCACTGTTCTATGTTCAGCATGGAGGAAGGAGCGACCAATTGGAGCATGGGAAACCCTGCCGCCAACCGATAAGAATAGGGGCTCGTCCTTTGACTGACGCCAGAGGAGGGGACGGGCTAAGCCGGCTAGGGATGACCCGTGGGCGGGACATACGGATTGACCAATGGGAAAACGCGCCGACATTTTGCTGCTTCCCCTAGTCAACCCATTGTCACCTACTGGGCAGACTCCACTGAGTCTGGCAGATCAGAGTGTCCTCCCCGCAGGGGGTCTCTGTTCTCCGGACCCAGTACTAAGCCCTGCCCTGGCCACTTCACACCCCGACACCTCTCAACATCCCTTCTCCTCTCCGATGTCTATGCAGACTTCCCGGCACCTATATGGATGCCTGAGCTGGCTGAATAGACATTTATAGTAAAAGCACATGTAACGGTATTTCTGGCCCGGCCTGACCCACCCAATCTCACATTGGCCCCTGTGGTCTAACCGGTCCCCATTACAGTGTGATAGTGTCTGGTGGTGCACCTGTTGGCAACAGGACTCCTGAGTCTCCCGCATGATGGTGTGTGGGGAGGACCCGTCCAGACAGGCAGCTGAGGTAGTGTGCGGAGTCCTACCTAGTTCCAGTGCAGCGCCTCCACCTCATCAGGGTCCCTTCGGTCACTTGGGGATGGTCCTGACGAGGAACTCCTCTGTGGTGCTCCTCTCTGTACATTCACTCCACACATGTACACGAGAGGGTTTGTGATTAAGAGCATCTTTATTGGTTGAGGTGGGCTAACTGCCCCTCGCAGTAGTTTCTCTAGCCACTCATTGTCCCTCAGTGCTTCCCTTTGAAAGGTGTAATTCTCCTTTAATAGGGATTCCCTATCCCAGCCGGGATGTCTTTACCCTGTGCCAGGTCCCTGGACACAGTCTTCCTGTTCAGCTACTATAACATAACTCTCGCAGACTATTCAGAACTCCTACAGAACTCAGGACTCAGATAGAACTAACTATTAGACACAGTGCTGTGCCTTATGTACACTCTGGAAGCTGACACACCTCTGACATCACTAACCATGGAATCAGAGCATGTGACCACTCCCATCCATACACAGGGCACCCCACCAGGGTGTGAGGGCAAACCTCCATAATTACTGCTGGCATGCCCACAACTTACCAGGCCTTACTGTCAGCAGGAGAGATGACTGTAGCCATTTTACATGACCGCTACACACAAATGAAATAAAACATACTTTAATACATAGGATAACTTGGGCAGACTCATAGCTGTAAGGGAAATAGGACTGGGATATCTGGGCTTGAAAATCAGGAGTCACTGGGCAGCCCTGGTGTAATTCAACCCACGTACTGGCAAATCATGCCTGCACGCCAGGGAGAATTAGGAGACTACTGATATCTTTGCCCCCCCAAACTCCTGCAAACAACATGATTGCATTTCTACCCAAATATCTCACCTAAAACTTACATATAGAACGTTTCATGAGTCTTAGGCTCAGGGAACATGAAAAGTGGAAACGAAGCAAAAGGAAAAAGCAGGCACTAATACTCCGGAAAGTAAAAAAAGGTTGAATGAAATCCAGGAGAGCGTGTGCCCATAAAGACTATTTTAATGGAAACCACAAAAAATATACAGCTACATTACGGGGTACACAAACCCCCACCAACGCGGCTCGAATTGCGTTGGTGGGGGTCTGTGTACCCCGTAATGTAGCTGTATTTTTTTTGTGGTTTCCATTAAAATAGTCTTTTTTTATGGGCACACGCTCTCCTGGATTTCATTCAACCTTTTTTTACTTTCCGGAGTATTAGTGCCTGCTTTTTCCTTTTGCTTCGTGTCAAGTCATCCAGAAAAAACAGAAGCACACCCCTTACTGTGAAAGAAGAAACCTGGACAGCCAAAAGGACATTACCAACTCTAACTGTGAGTTATTTTATCACAAGCACATTCTCCATTCTGACATTATATGCTGGGACACTTTATTGTGTGGCCCCTTACTACAGTGCTCGTGGGGGCCCTAGCCCACTAGTCAGATTACAATGGAGCAGTGATTAATATATGATTGTTCTGTGTCCTTTGGATTGGCTATCCCTTATCCATTATCCAGGGGGTTTTCATTTCAGGAATCATTATATACATTTATTGAACGTTACAATTTTTGTACTACATATTTTGAGGGTTTTTTTGAGAGCACCACACATTTTTTCCATTTTTCTATGAAAAGTGGACAGGCAGGGGACACTTTAACGTTCACATGTTATAATGCCGGGCCCCTGGCTTATGGTGCCAGGTAGCTGCCAGGGGCCCACCGTTCCAGTGGTAACCTTTATTGTATAGCCTGGTTACCCCCTTTATCGTATAGCCTGGCACCCCCTTTGGAGGGAAGTATTATGGGAAATGGGGGGGTCCCAGAGTTGAAATGAATGCGGTTCAGCTTGGGGAGACCCTCTGCTTCAATCCTGTTTTAAAAAAAATTTTTTTTATAAAAAGCGAGTGACTTGCTCCTTCAGAATACTGATTTTCATGTTCGGTTAAAGCCTTACTTCACAAATGTAGTAAAGTGCTTTAAAACATTTTTTTGATTTCAACCTTCCCCAGCGATCTCATCTGTCTATCTTAACCTTGTGTCGCCCTGCTCCTTACTTCCCTTCTCCTTTCCCACTCAACCTGTCTTCACCAACCTACTAACACTTCTCTACCTCCTTTGATACCTAACCTACCAAGTCCTACTTCACGTCCCCCTTCACTCCACTTCCAGTCACCACTCCCACTATCTAACTTGCACATTTCTATAGCTTTCTGATTTCCTCACTTCTCCACATTTATTCTTCTTTCTTTCTAGCTCCCTACTTCCTCTCCTCCTTGCTCTCCCCTCTACCACTTCCTTACTACTTGCTGCATCCCTACCCCACTTTAAATTCAAGTCTACTTCCTTACTCCTTCTTATAGTATTGTCTCCTTAAATGTCTCCACTTCGGCTTATTTCCTCTCATCTACTTGCTTTTATCCTCTTACTAACTCCCTCTCTATCACTCACCCT
This sequence comes from Ascaphus truei, assembly GCF_040206685.1. Taxonomy (NCBI): domain Eukaryota; kingdom Metazoa; phylum Chordata; class Amphibia; order Anura; family Ascaphidae; genus Ascaphus; species Ascaphus truei. The sequence continues at coordinate 107,318 of NW_027456930.1, forward strand.
GCCCTTACTCGCTTAATGGTTCTGCCGCTACGGCGCTATACTAATTCCCTTCCCGTATGTCTTTCTATTCTTCCCAGACGCAAAATTCAAAAAGCCCGCGTCGGGCCGGTGAGGTGACTAATCCAGGCCTGCGCGGGTCATCCGGCGCATTCTGGACGCCTTGATGGGCTTACGGCTGTCCTTGGTCTTGCTGGTGACGTCATCTGGTCGCGCCGGTGGGAGCTGGTTCCGCGCCACCTCCAAGATGGCGCCGCTCCTTCCGGGGCACAGCTGTGATGCGTATCCGGGGGGCGGCCATTTTGGAAGACGTCTCTCACCAGTGCGGAGGTGCGTGCGCCCGCTCCTGTTTCCCGCTCACCGCTCTCTTCCTGCTCCTGCGGTTCACTGTGGATTCCCGCCTTCTAGAGCTGCTTCGCCATCTTGTGTCGGGGGCCGCCATCATCAGAAAGGTAGGCCGCAAATTTTCTCACCAGGGATTCAGTTTCAGCGCAGGTTGCTTGATCACTGGACATCTGTAGTTGGGGTGTCGGGGATCACCGCTCTTTCACTCGGGGGTGAGTTTCTTTATTTGGTGACAGCTTCACCGTGGCCAGGGACCAGACCTCAAGTAGGGGGACGAGAACTGGAGGAGAAGCAAAGAAACACAGGTTGCTGAGGCCATGACACCGAGGGATTAGCCTGATACACTACAGGGGTGAACAAAGCCGGGACAGACTCTGGTTATGCATAGTATATGTTAGGTTTTATTCATTCAAGCTCAGGAAGAGCGAGGCAGGAGTGGGGGGGAGTGACCTGCTTCAAAAATCCGCATGGGCCACGCACTAGGGGGGAGGAGGGTGGATCTCCTGGGCCCTAGTGAAGTCCTTTGGGACTGGACGCGGTGGGTGAGTGAACTTCATCCCACGTTTCCTCCGGGCGGTTGGAGAGGAGTCCAGCTTCCCAAAGGCGGTGATCTCGTCAAGGAGGCGACGTCGCCGAGACGACGAGAATTCTACTGTCTTTTGTCTTGTCTAGTGTTTGTTGTGTCCCCCCAGGTGTACCCTCTTGTGTGCTCCCCCTTGTGTATTGCTGTAGGTGGTGAAGTGAGGTATTGCAGTTCGAGAAGAAGAGGAGGTCGGGATTGTGGTCCAGGTGCATCAATCAAGAACAGATATCGGCAGCAAAGTCATCTCATACTTTTAAATGAGTAAGGAACTCAGGCTAGTATCACATAACATTAAGGGGTTTAACAGCCCGGTTAAACGCAGAATCGCCTTCCGAGATTATAAGCGTAAAGGGGCAGAAATTCTGTTTCTGCAAGAAACACACTTCTCTCATGACAACTACCCCAAATTCCTGGATAAGGACTACCCGACACACTTTTTGTCTTCCGCGAAAGTCAAAAAAAAAGGGGTGGCCATACTAATTCATAAAAGAATACCGTTCGTACCCGATAGGACTTTCAAAGATAAAGAGGGCAGATTCCTCATAGTAAGAGGTGCAATCCAAGGGTTCCCAATTACTCTAGCAACAATATATGCCCCTAATGAGACGGCCCCTGTTTTTTTCTCTACCTTCTTTGGGAAACTCAACAAAGTGGCCAGAGGTAATATCATTGTCGCTGGAGACTTGAACAGGGCACTACGGGAGGACCTTGACAGATGTTCATCCACTAATATTACACACAGATCTGACATACTAACAATTAAAAAAGGGTTACGTGACTGCCAACTACTCGACATCTGGAGGGAACAACACCAGAGACTGAGAGAATACACCTTCTACTCACACCCACATGACACATATAGCAGGATAGATTACTTCCTTGTATCCAACAGAATGGTCCCTGGGGTCTCTCGCACCGAGATCCATGATATTTCATGGTCAGACCATGCATCTATAGAGCTGCGGTGCACACTAATCCCACTAGACAGACCTAGAGCGAACTGGAAACTAAACGAAATCTTGCTGAAAATCCCAGCCCTACAGGTGGAAATTGGGGAAAAGCTCACACAATACTTCGAGGAGAATGAGGGGAGTGTGGCTACGCACTCCAGACTGTGGGAGGCCCATAAGGCTACCCTCAGGGGGGTCATTATGAATCTGGCCGCTAAACGGAAAAGAGAACGGGAGGGAAAAATTTTGAAGCTAGAGGAACAGCTAGCAGAGCTTTCCTCCCTCCACAAAAAAATAAGAATGCCCACACGTTAACTCAAATACTAGCCACTAAAACTAGTCTTAACCTCCTCCTCTCCGCCCAGGCCGAGAAGGAATTGACCTGGTCCAAGCGGAAATTTTATGAAAAAGCTAACAAGCCTGACACACTACTTGCCAATAAGCTAAAAAAACAAGCTTCCAAACTATCACATTCACGCAATTCGAAACCAAGATGGGGACCTTACCTCCATCCCAGCGAACATAGCAGGGGAATTCAAAAAGTATTACGAAATATTATACAATGGAGATAAGGTAACCCATAATCCGAAAACAAAGGAGGATTTACGGACCTTCTTAATAGAGGCACATTTACCCATTTTGAAGAGATGCGAAAGGGAGGCACTCCAGTCGGACTTCACGATGGAGGAACTCTCTGGGGTCATCAAAGCACTAAAACCGGCTAAAGCCCCAGGGCCAGATGGCTTTTCGAACTTATATTACAATAAATATTTAAAAATTCTAGCCCCCCACATGTTAAAGTTATTCAATGAAATCTTAGCAGGGGCCTCATTCCCAGCACAAATGCTCCAAGCCTCAATATCGGTGATCCATAAACCCGGAAAGGACCCGGCAGACTGTAAGAGCTACCGGCCCATTTCACTGATTAACTTGGACCTCAAAATATACTCTAAACTTATAGCCAACAGGGTGGGTAGTGTTCTTCCCGGGTTAATTCACACGGATCAAGTAGGGTTTATCGGAGGTAGACAAGCGGCAGATAACACCAGGAGAATTATTGACCTAATTGATCTGGCCCAAAAAGAAAAAATTCACTCCATGGTGTTAAGTCTGGACGCTGAAAAAGCCTTCGATAGAATAGATTGGCCCTACCTATCGGAAACACTGAGAGCATTTGGCTTTGAGGGACGCCTCCTGCAGGCCATCCTGGCGTTGTATAAAAACCCAACAGCAAGAGTGAGATATCAAGGTTTCCCCTCAGAACAGTTTGAAATCAAAAGCGGAACACGTCAAGGATGCCCGCTGTCGCCACTACTGTTCGCCTTATGTATAGAGCCTTTGGCGGCACACATCAGAAATAACCCAGATATCTCTGGTATCCCTGTGGGAGACCAAATGCACAAAGCCGCTCTATATGCGGACGATGTCATTCTCACAATAGCCAAATCTCTCACATCTCTCCCAAATGTATTCAACATACTGGGCAAATTTAACCAAATTTCGGGATTTAAGATCAATCAGTCTAAATCAGAAGCCCTCAATATTAATCTACCAAAAGAAGTTGAAAAACTGATTGACCTCAATTTTCAGTTCAAATGGCAACCCTCCGCTATCAAATATTTAGGGGTTTATCTCACAAGGGAGTACAAAACTTTATATAAAGCAAATTTCCCCAAGATCATAAAGACGCTGGGGGAGGATCTCCGAACCTGGATGAAGGGGAGCATCTCATGGATTGGGAGGATACATAGCGTGAAAATGAATCTCCTCCCAAAGATGCTATATCTTTTCCAGAGTCTCCCTATCCCTTTGGTGCAGGCGGACATCCTCTCCCTCCAGTCAAAAATTATAAAATTTATTTGGAACGGGAAAAACCCAAGAATTGCTAAAGGAATATTAAAACGTCCCATTCATCCTGCGGAGGGTGAGCGGTGCCTTGCTTGCAGGCCTACTATAAAGCAGCCCAATTAGGGCAGATTTTCCAATGGCACACAGACCCAAGCCTACGGAGATGGGTTGAGTTGGAGAAGAGATGCTGTGCACCAATTGAAATCCGAAATTTAATCTGGCTACCCAGAGAAGGGGTACGCAAGATGAACAATCCGCTGCAGACCATGGTCAATTCATTATAAGTTTGGGAGGCCACGAAATTCAAATGTAATTTGACTACCAAAACATCATTAATGACACCAATAGTGGGCAACCCAGACTTCGCTCCGGACCTGAATAGCAAAAATTTCTTGATATGGACTCAGAAGGGCTTCTCCCGTCTAAAAGATCTGGAGGGCATAACGACCATACAAACATTTGACCAAATTAAATCCTCTAAGAATATCCCAAACAAATTTTTTAGGTACCTCCAGATCAGAGATTTCTACAATAAAACGCCAATTCGACCGGCGCGAACAAATTTTGAGCAGCTGTGTTCCAGAGATACGGACACAAGGGGACTCACATCTAGAATGTACAGGGAAGTGATCTGCCAGAAGTCGCCCATTGACAATAGACTGAGTTACATGAGACACTGGGAATCAGACCTAGGAGAGACTTTAGAGGACGACGAATGGGACAGAATTATACAGGCGGCGGCGAAAAGCTCAATCTGCACCACATTAAAGGAGAACGCATATAAAGTCCTTATGAGGTGGTATTACACTCCGACGCGCTTAGCGAAATTTGTAAAAGGCTACTCCCCTCTCTGCCCTAAACAGTGTGGGGAAGCAGCTGACCTCCGACATATGTTGTGGTCTTGCACTAAGGGGGCCCCTATTTGGGAACAAATCAGAGATTGGATTCAGCGGATTCTCGATTTGGAGATCCCCCTGGACCCGTGGCTGTTCCTATTGGGCATGCGGATCCAGGGTCTGTCAAATGCGTCGCATAAATTAATCGCGCATTTTGCTACAGCCACAAGATGTGAGATCGCAGCATTATGGAAACAGCAGGAGATACCAATTATCCCTAAGATCAAAAACAGAATTTGGCATGTCTGCCGGATGGAACAATTAACGAGTTTAGTTAATGACTCCGGCACAAATGTTCTAAAGGTCTGGGATCCATGGTTGACCCAGGTAGACATCCCAGGAGTGGACGCCACCTCAATCTTGCACTAATTAAACTAGGTGCGTTCTCCTTTAAGGGCAGATTAGACAACACGACTCAGCGACGCACAGTTAGCAGACCTTCATGTAGTCATAGAATAGGGAAAAACAAATAAAAGAAAGAAACCTCAGAAGAACCTGTCCCAGTTAAAACCCTTAGCTATTGCCTAAAAGGTTGAACAAGAGATATCTAAAAAACTGCACCAGAGCCTGGCAACCTACCACCTCCCTCCCCCCCCCCTAACCTCTTTCCCTGTCCCCTTGTCAAGTTCGTCTGGTCTTGTTTGTAAAGTGTTAAGTGGATGTGTCTTCGAGGCGTCATTACATGTGTTTAACAAAACTGGAAATGTAATAATGGGCTGTGGAACATTGGCTGTATTTGTACTTTCCAATAAAAATTTAAAGTTGAAAAAAAAAAAAACATTTTTTTATATTGCATTGAGTAATGGAAACCCAGGACAGTGTTGGTGCTAGCTAGATATAAACACTCCAGACATGTACCAATCTTTAAACCCTTGGGTATTTAATGTTGGTACAGATAAGAAGCATGGCTTACTCCAACCCGTTTACCCTGTGGTCAAAATATTAGTACAGCTCAACCCCGTTATAGCGCAATCTGCTATAGCGCGAATCCGCTTTTAATGCTGTCTGAGCGTGGCTCCCGATTTAAAAACATCTCCAAGGTTTTATTTTTATATAATATTCAATGCATTATTGCTAACAGACACACGCTGATACACATATATACACACACCCCTACACCATGCGGGAATTGAACCCATGATCTTTCATATGCTGGTGCAATTCTCTAGCTGCTACACCACAGTATTGGTGTGATGAATCTGACTCTATAAACAAACGTAACATCTACTGCACAGTGCAGTCCATGGGTGATCAGGGTTCAATTCCCGCATGTGTATTATATAAAATGTATTCACTGTTGGGCTGTCATTGATCAGAGAAGGGTCATGTGACCCTCCTGCGCTCAAAAGTCAGTCAAATTGAAAGCTTGGGAGAGCGTATGTAAGCACCTCGGAGCCTGATGAAGTGGAGAGAGCTGCAGATGCCGGGTAAGTCCTCGCAGAACCGTTCTTCCTGATTGCGCCGACCATTTCGCGATCCTGGTTATAACGTGCTCATTATGTGGACCAAGAGCACCGCGTTATAACGGGATTCAGCTGTATTAAGGGTTTCATATTTTTTTTTTTCATTTACAAACCTACTTTACATCCCTATCATTAAAATATATATATATATATATATATATATACACACACACACACACACACACACACACACACACACACACACACACACACACACACACACACACACACACACAGTTAGGTCCGGAAATAATTGGACACTGACAGAATTTTCATAATTTTGGCTCTGTACGCCACCACAATGGATTTGAAATGAAACAACTGAGATGCAATAGAAGTGTAGACTTTCAGCTTTAATTCAAGGGGTTGAACAAAAATATCGTATGAAACGTTTAGGAATTGCAACCATTTTCATACACAGTCCCCTTATTTCAGGGGCTCAAATGTAATTGGACAAATTAACACAATCATAAATAAAATGTTAATTTTTAATACTTTGTCGAGAATCCTTTGCAGGCAATGACTGAAGTCTGGAACGCATGGACATCACCAAACGCTGGGTTTCCTCCTTTGTGATGCTTTGCCAGGCCTTTACTGCAGCTGTCTTCAGTTGTTGTTTGTTCGTGAGTCTTTCTGCATTAAGTTTTGTCTTCAGCAAGTGAAATGCATGCTCGATCGGGTTGAGATCAGGTGATTGACTCGGCCATTGCAGAATATTTCACTTCTTTGCCTTAAAAACATCCTGGGTTTCTTTCGCAGTATGTTTTGGGTCATTGTCCATCTGTAAAGTGAAGCGCCGTCCAATCAACTTCACTGAATTTGGCTGAATCTGAGCAGACAATATATCCCTATACACTTCAGAATTCATCCGGCTGCTTCTGTCTTCGTTCACATCATCAAAAACCACTAGTGACCCAGTGCCATTGTAAACCATGCATGCCCATGCCATCACTGCCTCCACCGTGTTTTTCAGATGATGTGGTACACAGCAACTCTCTTTTTTAGATGTCCTCATTACACAGACTAATGGGGAGTTACATACTGATCTTTTTAGAAAGGATACATACAGAAATGCCATTTTAAGGGCAGATAACCATCATCCTCCTTCTCTTATTGATGCATTACCTTTTTCACAGAAAGTCCGGGTCTGCAAAATCACGAGCAGGAAGGATAATATTGAACCAGCTATTGGAGAACTACGTAGTAGATTCCTGGCTAGGGGATATCCTCCTGCTGTGTTAGACCGGGCACTGGATAAAGAGGTAAGTGCTACCAAAAATAAGAAGGAGGACAGGCTTGTATTTACCACTACGTACAGTCATAAGCGAAGCAGAGGAAAAGACCTCCCAGCCCGACGCTACAAGCCTGGTAGACAGCGTGTATCACGCGCAGGCTGTATTAACCCCCAGCACATCGGAGACCAACCATGTAGGAATAAGCACTGTAGCTGTGATGAATCCTTGATCACATTGAACGGGAAAACACTGGACACGATGGGCCCTTGGTCCCTCTAAGGATTCATTTTGCTGGGGGTTAATACAGCATGCGCGTGATACACGCTATCTTACCAGGATTGTAACATTGGGCTGGGAGGTCTTTTCCTCTGCTTCGCATATTGCTGGTTTGGCCACGGCTGCTCAGCCTGGAATTAAGACTTTCATTATTGACATTATAAGAAGAGGCTTATACCCCGTGAATATGTATGTAATCACTTAATTGGTGATTTGAGAACTGGAGTGCTATCGTTATTTTTTTTTCTAACCATTTATTTATTTATTTTTTGTGGCATCTATTTATTCACATTTTTTCTTTCTGTGGAACATTTTTTTTTATTTCTCTGGAGTGAGTATTCGTGCTATTCCTATCCTGTGTGTTTTTTATTATGGAAGATTATGTAGAAGTGGAGGATGAGGAAGGGGTTACTGATACCTATGCCTTTAACTGTGGAGACACTCACCGTCAGAGGAGGGCAGAGTCAGTTTTTGATGAAGGTGCTAATTTCATCTGTGAAGAGCCTGCTGACTTAATTACCCACTTCCTTACATTGGAAAAACTGTTATCACAGGACATTAGGTATTGGTGGGACATTACCACTCTTGAGAACTATGCTAGAGTTAAAAGGATTCCGTGAGGCTTACGCTTGAAAAAGGTACCGTCCTTTGGCTTTATTAATAAAGATTTTGAGAATGACTGGAAAGCCATATTAGATCATTGCTCATTTAAGCTAATCAAATTGATCATTAAGTATAAGCTAAATTAAAAAAAAGAAAGTGAGAGCCAATGTGAAAGTCCTACAGGATAAATTGAAAGGTTGCAGAAAAATGGAGAATTTTATTAAATATGACCAAACACTTTTAAGCAACGTGGGTGCTATGGAAAAGTCTCTAATGATTAAGAAACAACAAAAGTTTGATAGGGACAAGATAGACTATGAGAAGCAGCAAGTTTATATATGGCAACGCTACACTACAAACGCACAAAAGCCACAACCAAAATCTGGTTCTAAATATCAGAATAATAAAAAACAAGGTGACTCCAAGAACCCGAATAAATCCATCCTAAAACGCCATGGAAACGCTTCCAGTTTTGAGTCAGATGGTTCTGACTATGAGAGTCGTTCACTAGGCGTTTCCTTTTGTGATGATGATGATAATTGGCGAGTTAGATCTACCTCCCCTGAAACCGACTCTTCACAAAAATCTGTTATGATGCCCTCTCGGAAAGAAGATAAACCTTCATACTCCTTGTTTCAAAAGGAGTCAAAAAACGAAAGAGGACAAGGAGATCATCAAAGAAGAGAAGGGGGAGGGGGATCCGGGGGATCGAGCAAAAGAAAGAAATATGCATAGGAGAAGTTGTGGATAATGTTATCAACATTTCACATAAGACTCTTACAGATGACCAGATTGCGGTTCTAAATAGAGGTTTAAATTTTGCCCCATACCAAGATTTTAATTTATTCAATACCATCATTGATCTCCAAAAATTAATTCGCAAATTGTCTCTTAAAAAATATTTTAATAGAAAAAAGGGACAATAGAGGTTCCACTATATTCCACTGATAGAGGTCTAGCTGAGAATGTTGATGGTATTGATGTTTCAATGGAGAATTTGGATTTGCATTCATTTCGTGAACAATGTGCTTTATCAGATCTTAGAGATCTTTATGATGAACAAAATCAGGATTTGGAGCCTGAGATCCCTTCCTCATTCAGCTTCTTTGGGCAATTACACTTAGGTCTTAAGAAGAAATCAACCTTTTGCCCTCATATTTTTAACAATCATAATATTAAGACCTTTGAGAAGCTGGTTGAGAGGGATCTCAGGTTATTGGCTAGGGGTATTGTACCCCGGGGGGTTCCCTCTTTAAATAAAACGAATCTGTCAGATATTGACTTCCAGGAGATGATTGCCCTCAGGGAAGATAGGTCTATTACAATCAAAAAGGCTGATAAGGGAGGGGCCATTGTGGTGCCCTCTTCTTCAGATTATCAGGCAGAGGCACTTAGATTACTTGAGGATGTTGAATCTTATACAAAATTGACATGATCCCACATGTGAGTTTTTACACCTTTTGAAAGAGATTCTTGAAGAAGGAAAGGCCCTATTTGTACTTAACACAAAGGAATATGAGTTTCTCTACAATGCCTCACCTATTGTGCCCATCTTCCACCATCTCCCAAAGATCCATAAGTCACTTGTCCGCCCTCCTGGGCGGCCCATTGTGGCCAGTATTGGATCTTTGGGAGATGGGTTATCACGCTACAGTACATTGATGGTTTTTTACAGCCACTGGTAAAAAATCTGCCTTCTTTTCTGAGAGATTCTATGGATCTTTTATCCGCTATAAAAAATGTTATGATAGAAAAAATTAAACTAAACATATACTAAGCGCTTAACCTATTAGCCTAACTTAACAATACACGATAATGATGGATAAGTGCTCTAAATGTTGGAATTCCCTTACAAAGATACAACAATAAACTAGTGAATTCTACAGACTAATATAACAAACTGAGAAGACGGCTGCCTAAGGATTGAAAAACCACAAACCTATCCACAAGGTAAGTACAACAATAGCTTAAAAACAAAAATAAAACAAACAATGAAAGAAAACAGAAATAGTCCTTGGCGCACTATCTGGTATATAAACCTGCAGAAAAATGAAGTCCAAAGATCTTGGTAGTGAGGATTGTTGGTCCGGAATCCAATCGTACTCAAAGTCCTCTGAGGTGGTGGAATCAGATTTGTGCGAATGATGCTTTAATGCATGCCAGACCAATATGATTGGGTTCAAAGCAGGATCTTAATGAATGTTGCAGATGTGTTTTGGGGTCAATGTCTTGGAAGGACTGGTGACCACTCCAGATGTGAAGTATTCAGAAATGTTACGTTCTTCCCTCTGAGCAATAATGACCTTCTGTATGTAGACTCTCTAATATGAGGAAAAAGCCTTAATGGACTGGTCATGCACAGCTGCATCTAAAGACTTAGTAAACAATTATTTGGAAGTCTGACTCCTCCTCCCTGTCAGACTTCCAAATAATTGTTTACTAAGTCTTTAGATGCAGCTGTGCATGACCAGTCCATTAAGGCTTTTTCCTCATATTAGAGAGTCTACATACAGAAGGTCATTATTGCTCAGAGGGAAGAACGTAACATTTCTGAATACTTCACATCTGGAGTGGTCACCAGTCCTTCCAAGACATTGACCCCAAAACACATCTGCAACATTCATTAAGATCCAGCTTTGAACCCAATCATATTGGTCTGGCATGCATTAAAGCATCATTCGCACAAATCTGATTCCACCACCTCAGAGGACTTTGAGTACGATTGGATTCCGGACCAACAATCCTCACTACCAAGATCTTTGGACTTCATTTTTCTGTCAGGTTTATATACCAGATAGTGCGCCAAGGACTATTTCTGTTTTCTTTCGTTATTTATTTTATTTTTGTTTTTAAGATATAAAAAATGTTAGTTGGAAAAAGACTTTTAGATGGGTGACATTGGACGTGATGTCACTTTACTCAATCATAGATCACGAGCAAGGGATTCGAGCAGTGGAATTTTTTCTTGATGCTTCTACATTGTCCATTTCATTACGTGCCTTTCTTTTGGATTCTATTATGTTTCTGCTCACCCATAATTATTTTTCTTTTGATGCACAATTTTATCTTCAGACACGGGGTACTGCTATGGGGACGTCATTTGCCCCCTCTTATGCTAATTTGTTTGTGGGTCTTTGGGAATCCACACACATTTTCGGTGCTGATAATTCTTTTCGTCATCAGATTATTTTCTATAAACGGTATATTGACGATTTGATTATGATTTGGGATGGGGATTTATTATCACTGCATGCCTTTATTCATACACTTAATACTAATTCTTTAAATCTTAAATTTACTTATGAAGAACACATGAATCACATCAATTATTTAGACATTACTTTATTTATTGACACGACAGGCACTATTCAAACGGACATTTTTAGAAAGCCTCATTCACGTAATACTTTATTGGAAGCAGACAGCAGTCATTCTAAATCATCATTCGAAGTATACCCAAGGCTGAATTCCTTCGACTAAGACGGCTTTGTTCAAATGACGATTTATTTGAGCATCAAGCAGAGGAATTAAAAACTCGATTTGCTCAAAGAAAATATAATCACACTGATATTGAAGCAGCATATCTGTGTGTCAAATCTACAAACAGGATCGATTTGTTATCGAACTCGTCTGTGAAGTTCAAGAAGAAACATGAATTGGATCGAGTGACGTCTGCTCTATTTGTCACCCAGTTTAGTCGCCAGGCTGAACAGATTCGTTCTATCATTTATAAACATTGGGGGACCCTCACTCTTGATAAGGACCTACATAGTTCAGTTAACCAGGGTCCAGCCATTACTTTTAGGAAATCCAAATCCTTATCTGACTATCTTTCTCCAAGATTGTTTGACTCTAAGAAGTCTAACAAATCTGTTTAAAATAAAAGGTTTTTTTAAATGTGGAAAATGTTGCGTTTGCTGCTATGCGAAACCAATTAAGTCTATTAAGACTATTTATTCTAAAAAGAACTATAGGATCCCATCCTTTATTAATTGTGACTCACAATTTGTCATATACTTTCTTACCTGTGGCTGTGGCCAAGGATACGTGGGCTGCACTATACGCCCTGTTAAAAACAGAATCATGGAGCATATACGTTCCATTAAAAGAAAAGATTTCATGTTACCAGTTTCAAAACATTTTACTGACTGTCCTTCAGGAGGTCTATCAAATGTTCATTTTTCTGCTGTAGAACTGGTGCCCATGCCCATGAGAGGGGGTGATAGATTAAAGCTCCTCAACCAGCGGGAGATGTTTTGGATCCATTCTTTGGATACATTATCCCCTGCAGGAATTAATACAGAATGGGATCTAGAAAAGGTGAAGGGAAACACAAAATGGATGTGCCCCCTAAAAGAATTCACTTAAATGCACACCATAACAGTGTAAAAATTAACTTTTAATAAATTTACTTAAAACATATATTACCAAAGTAATGTGTAATGTGAATTAAAAATATATTAAATCAACGCTATCAGGCAACCTTGTCGTCAGTTATAAGTTCATACTATCCCATTTAACCACTTAATAATGGTGGGATATGGAGGACACAGATTGCTAGGAGTCAGGGTGTTAACCCCTCTGGAGCAACGGTGAGACCCAATAATGGAAGTGTATAGATGTACACAAGTGAGTGGCCAATGGGTTAAATGTCCAGCTACCTTGCTAGATCAGCCAGCACTGCGCACTATAATGGAGACTTTAGTGTGTTAAAATAAGAGTGCTAGAGTGATAAAGCTGGCAAATGCAGTGATAATGGTAGTACATACACTGCTTGTCCGGGATGGGAAGGGAGCGAAGATAGCAGGGATACACCATGAAAAATAAAAAATAAATGCATACAATAGTGTAATAAGTTCTTTTCAATCTGGATAAAACATGTATGTCTTGGCTCTATAGCAATGCCTACTTACAGCAGGTCAAAAGGTAAAAAGCATTGATCTACACAGCAGGTAGAAAGGTGTCAGGATCTTCAGGAACAACAGCCCAGGTTTACAGCATAAGAAATCAGCACCTCAGCTCAGACGTCAGTAGATGTGAGTGGATCAGAGACATGCAAAAGAAAGGCAGACCATAGTGTCGATCGTGCATAAAATTTATATAAACAAACAACAAATTTTAGGAATTGTACTCACATTGTGTACATAATCATAGTTCACATAAGGCTTTACTTGAGGCAAATGGAGTGCTGGTTCAGTGTGGAGCAGCTCACCGGGGATCTTCTCCTTAGACTCACAACAGACCGGGTGGGAGATGGCGTCTGACGTCACATCCGCTGTTGGGGTGACGGCATCCGGTCTTGGAGGCAAACGGTGGGGGAACTCAGCAACTCTGAAGCCTTCAGTAGAAAGAGCAGCTGCAGCAATGAAAGTGGCTCTACGCGTTTCGTCGTACTAGACAACTTCCTCAGGAGCATTCATTGAGGAGAAGATCCCCGGTGAGCTGCTCCACACTGAACCAGCACGATCGACACTATGGTCTGCCTTTCTTTTGCATGTCTCTGATCCACTCACATCTACTGACGTCTGAGCTGAGGTGCTGATTTCTTATGCTGTAAACCTGGGCTGTTGTTCCTGAAGATCCTGACACCTTTCTACCTGCTGTGTAGATCAATGCTTTTTACCTTTTGACCTGCTGTAAGTAGGCATTGCTATAGAGCCAAGACATACATGTTTTATCCAGATTGAAAAGAACTTATTACACTATTGTATGCATTTATTTTTTATTTTTCATGGTGTATCCCTGCTATCTTCGCTCCCTTCCCATCCCGGACAAGCTACTATTGAAAGGAATCTGTACACATTCCTGGAAGGTTGAGAATTTGATCAGTGATCACCTTGACACATTTTATTTTGAATTTTAATTTTGTGCACTATTTTATCACAGATTGGGTGTGGTTAGCGCCGGTAACAAATCACTTTAAGTTCACTTAGTACATACACTGCAGCATAGACCTGCCAGACACGGCAGTGCTGTGCAAGGAAAGCAGGCACACTCACTATAAAATTAAAGGATTAAATAAATAACTAACTAATGGGATCAACACAGTTAGAGCCAGGAGACTGCTGACACTACATTAAAACAGCTCCAAGTAGGAGACTGACAACATTGCGCGTCCAACGCGCGTTTCCCTCCAGCAAAGGAGCTTCTTCAGGGACAAATTTTAAATCTAAAACATTTTTCATGAACATTTTGTATGAGTATTCTTGCTATGCTTCCGTCTCACGATGATAATAATGATTGTCTGTTTATTAAGTTATTTATTATTGTCATTTTTTTCTGCTTTCTAGTGATCAAATAAGATATATATTTATTAATGAATTCAATTGTCCTACATTTTCTTTTGGCATCTATTCTTCTTTATTATTTATTATTTGTTTTCCTTTTTCTAACTATATATTTACTTTTTTCTAGAATAATATTGTGTTTTACATATGTCCTTTAAACCATATCTATTGTGTCTAGGAGTTTGATGATATACCATTCATATGCCATCTTATGATATTAAAATTAACAAATCAATGGGTTAAATATACATTGAATATTCACTATAGATTTGGACATGTGTATGTTTATGTTTCCACAGTTGATATATATGTGTTATTGATATTTCTTTTGTATGTGATTGGTCTTTTTTATTAATTTTTTACCTGTTTATTCCCTCTATGTGGATCTCTTCCCTCTGAGCATTACGCCCCTTTCCTGTGTTTCATTTCACAGGGAATTTGTGTCCTGGGGGTTTGTGTTTACCTGGACACAGGTGGGCGGTGCTTTTGAGGGTGTAAACCATATAAGAGTTTGATTAAGACCAGTGAAACTACTCTTTGATAAAGCGCACCATGCGAGAGGTTTCTCTTTTTAATTAGTTATGTCCCAATAAATAATTTGTTATTTTTTCTATTAGCCTCCAGTTCTCGTTTTTTCATAGTTGTGATCCAAGTCTTTTCCTTCCTGCTTACTACGTACAGTCAAGCTGGTGGTTTTATTAAATCTACCAGTCTTAAACACTGGCATATTCTGCAAAATGATGATATATTATCTGAAAGTTGCTGTGTACCACCAATGGTGGCATTCAAAAGAGGGAGGAATCTGGCGGATAGCCTGATACATGCAGATAATGAGGGTAACTACAGAACTCCTCATTTTCTGGAGGGTGGCAGACCGGGTAACTTTAGATGCATGAGCTGCTCGGTCTGTAACAGTCTGACTACCGGTAGTCAATTCAGTCACCCCCCAAAGCGGGAGAATCATAAAAATTAAAAATAGACGCCCCACAGCGTGTGCTCCGCTGCTACAGAGACTGGAACAGTGAAAGACATTATTGCTTGGCACGGCGAATTGGCTGTACTGCTGTTCAGCTGAACTGGAGACCTCCTAAGTACTACCTTGAGGCTGAGGGCTGTACTAACAGCTAACCGATTGGAAGACCACCCAGGCCCTACCCCCGAGGCTGAGGGATTGAGAAGGAGAGAGCCACGACATCTCTATTGGCGTCCGTTGGTGCTTGGGTAACATTAACCCTGAAATGATTGTTTTTTCTATCTAAATGTACGCTTAATACTCACCTTTATTTTGTGGTTACTAATATAATTTTTAATGCACTATGAGCGTTGTGCGCTGTGTTTTTTTGTATTTCTGTTTGCTATTAGGGGGTATTTGAGCCATCCCTGGTGCCACAGCTGCAGACGTTCCATATACTCTACGTGTTTAAAGGTCACCTCTTTTTGTACATCACTATATCACCTCACTTTTATTGATTGTAGTAGCGCACTATATCTTTTCACATTTTCTCACTCCAGATAGGGAGACTTTCTTATTGAGACGTGAAGCATTCTGGATACATGCTTTAAATACCAGCAACGGTATGGGTCTTAATGAGCAACAGAATTTAAAATGCTTCCTTAATAGAAGGTAATTTTTTGTCTTTCTACAGGCATATTTGATCTTGCACCATCCATGGACTCTGCACTTACCTATTGGGAAAATTATCCTTTTTGTGTGGTTTTTTTCCCTTCCCTCCCTCCCCCCCCACCCCCTGGCTGTGTGTACCCATTTCTGACTAGGTATACACACTAGTATATTCTAAATACTGATGTACTGCATATTCTTATGTGGCATTTCACGGTGACTTTGCAGGATTATACTGATGTCATCAGCAGTATACAGTCACATGTTTTTAATAGTATATTGCTGTATTAGTTTTGTGCACATATGCTTTATGAATATTTTGGTGTGTGGTTTATTTACACTTTCAGGGTGATTTATAGGAGTGTGTCACTCCTCCCTGCTCTGACACTGATCCCATGGCGACGGATACATCTTTGTCCAGCCCTGTGAGTACAGTCTTGATTGGTGCACACCCCCCCCTTCCCCCCGACGGGCGGGTCACGCTGACGTCATCATGGGGGAGTGTTCAGTCTGGGGAGAGGTGTGGCTGTGGCTGCATTCCTCCAAGACAGCTCTATGCTGTATTGCCAGGGATTTAGACCTAGACGTCTGACGTCACTAGGGGGCGCCATATGGTAGCTCTGACATCACTAGGGGGCGCCATATGGTAGCTCTGACGTCACTAGGGGGCGTCAACATCCTGGTTATGTGGCAGAGCGGGGAGAGTATCAGGGGGGTGGTATATATTGTGACTGTTTTCTTGTGTTTGGTAGCCTTCACCTTGAGAAAGGCAGTATTAGACTGCCGAAACGTTGGACTTTATGGCATATTAAACCTCCTTTGAGTAAGACCGTGTGCCTGCTTCTTCTTCTTTGTCCGGCTACAGGAAGGGTCAGGAGACAGGGAGGACAGAGGCAGGAGAAACCCATCTGACTCCGGCCTTGCCTGTCCCTACGAATACAAACATACAACCCCTCACTGAATAACATAGCCCTAATCCCATGTAATAATCCTGGGTGTAAACAAAATAATGGTTTTATGAATATTGTAATGGTTTATTAGGGACCTAGGAGGTGGCTAGTGGTGCTGTTATGTGTATTTTTGTTTATTGTGGGTAGTGGGGGTGGATGAACGGGGTATTGGCCCCAAGGATGGGTGTTTAGGCCTACCGGGTGGGGGGGGGGTAGCGGGAGGGGTTAACCCCTTCATTACCATAGCGGTATTAACCACGAAGTTAAAGAAGAGGTTAAGTCATCCTGCAACCCCCTGGCAAGGCCTAAACACCCACCCAGGGCCAAATACCACCTTCACCCACCCCCGCTACCCACAATAAGCCTGGCACGGGTGTATAACCCCTTCATTGCCTTGGCGGTAATGAAGTTGCCTGTAAATGCATTTTTTATGCATCGGATTCATGCCGGGGGTCTCTGGTGCTGATATTAATGGATATCAGCTCTGGGACACATGCATGTTATTTTCATCGCAGCTTCACCCCACCTTCTTGCCAACTTTTGTGGCGGGACAATTTGGAGAAGAAACAGCAATTTTAAAGTGGCGATCAGCCGCAATAAGCTGATCAGGGCTTATAGAATTGAGCGTGTTTGAAAAACTGGCGATCAGTGCTGAAAAGTGGCTTATCACCGCGCGTCTGCCGATTTTATTTATTTATTTATTTTCCGGCAAAAAACCCCCGGTTATTTTTGCTCTAATCGCCAGCTTCTCTGGGCTTTCTGAATCGCTGTAGGCTTTTTTGGCTATAAACTGGTGATAAGTGGCTTATCGCTGCTTACTGCATGAGGGCCTTAGGGAGGATTTGTTCCTGTAAAGTACACCTAGTTTGGCATAGGATTTGGATGTCAGGGTATCAATGTGCATCCCAAATGTTAAATGGGAGTTGAACTATATGCCCAGATATTTCAAACAAGTAACAGGGGCTAGGATGGTATTAGAGCTGGTTTTTATCTGAAGCTCTGTCATTGGCAGCTTTAGCAATTTAGCTCTGGTCCCAAATACCATTGTTACAGTCTTGTCAGTGTTTAAAATCAGTTTGTTTTGGGAAATCCAGTTTCAAGTCTCAAAAAATCAGATTGAAGTATGTGTTCAAGGTCAGAGAGGCGAGGGCTGCGTGCATATAGGATCAGATCCAAGGCCTCTCACAATAACCTGTTAGGAATATTATTTTCTCATCTATCCGACATAAGTATAAAATATACTCTACCAAGACCCCTAATACAGAGTTACCCACCTTATACGGGAGCAGCTGCCAGACGAGTACAGTAAATGTATCTTATTTCTTTTACCACTGGAGGGCAGCGTGGAGTTGCAAGGAGTGGCGCCCGTAAGGACGACGTGCCAGTTAGGCGGAAGGAGACGCGCGCACACACTTTTATGTGAAACGGATATTTTTGGGGAGGGATTTAGTAGTCTGAGTGAGAAAATTGATATTTTGTCACAATGGAAAAATGGAAAAATTAACCATTTAAATATGCACAGATTTTATCCCACGTTTGGAAATTAGGGATGTTGCCTAAAAGTCTGAGAATGCATTAAGTGCCACCCACGGGCTTTAATGAAGCAGCATTTGTGGGATAAAGGGAACAGCATCCTGTATAAAGGTATTTTGGGCTCGATATAAATAATTGAAGCCAAAAACTAATATTAAGTAAATTGAGAATGGAAAAATATTCAGCACAAACGTACAGAATGTGATATTCTGAGAGATCTTACAGATGTTATCAAATCCCACAATGAATATATAGAACGAGTCAAACAAGAATATGCCAATAAAACGTTTAATTGGGAGATACAGGGGCCACAATTCAGGTCAGTTAGCTGGAAGAAGGGAAGCCGGTCAGCCAGAAGAGCAGGTCCTCCGGTCAGCCAGAAGAGCAGGTCAGCCGGTCAGCTCTGAGATCAGCATTACTTATATCCCCTAAACGTTGTCCCCTGCATGTAATGCGCAGAACAGCCTGCACTGCATATACTGTACATGACATACTTAACCCTTTCTTTTCGCTCGACTCTAATCTGAATGATTTGCTAATTGATTTGTAATTAGAGAGATATTTGTAGCAGAATCCCATGTATGTTCTTTTTACCTTTTTAGATACCGTTTTGTGTAATAAAAGATATGAGATCAGAGGGGCTTCCTGTTTGCACTCGTGTTTTGGCAGAAGTGTATATGTGACCCTATAAATCTCCCTCACACCCGGCTTGGCAGCGTGACACTAGTGCAATGACCTGGGGAAGAATCACTGAGCTGTTAGCAATAGATACAACGGATAGAAAAGACACTACACATAGGTTGGATTAAAGAGAGTATTTTATTGAAATAATGAATCTCTTTGCTGGTAGGGGCCTGCAGCACATTGCAGAGCAATATAGTAACACGCAGAGCAATGCACTGCAGGCCCCTCCGGCAGCAAAGGAGTGAAGACCAATGCAGGGTGTATAAAGATCTCACTGATAATTCATGCACAAAGGGCAATTTGTTGCTGTGATCCAGAGGAAGGCGAAACATAACCCCTGCTGTGCAATGGGGGAAAAAAATTCCTTCCTGACCCCATTAAATGGCGATCGGAGGGTCCCTGGATCACTGCGCAGTGAGATCAGATGGAGCAGCACAGATCAGCGTTGTTATACACAGGGGCACACTCAGTATATAGAGATGTGGGTGATGGGGCCCTTGTGCCCCTGTGTATAACTCACCTGCTCCCCCATCCCCCTGCATATCTATCCCATTCACCCCTTTTCCTCCCGCATACCTCGCAGGGCCGGCCGGCCATTAGGCGGTCGCCTAGCGCGCAAAGGTCCTAGGGGCGCATTAATAATCATTATTATTTTTTTTCTTATTATTTCTAATTTATTTATCTTTTTTTTAAAATTATTATTCTTTTTTTTTATCCAGTATTTTGGCGCCCTTTTGTTTTTATTTTGCGTCGCGCTGGGGTGCGGTCGCACCCCCTGCAGTCCCGATAGCTACGCCACTGTTTATTTTATTATTTTATTTATCTTGTTATTTTTTATACAACTGGGGCACAAATTTTAAGTTTCGCCTCGGGCGCATGAAACCCGTGCTCCGGCCCTGCTCCTTGTTCTCTCTCACCCTCTCACGCCCAATATCCCTATCTCCCTCTAGTACCTGCCCCTCCCGCAGCCTTCCTGATCTTATCTGCCTCTCCTGCGGTCAAACCAACTTCTCAGGGCCCCTAGAATACCCCTGTATCTACGCCCTGGCTCCTCTGCTACCTGCTCCCGGCTTCTTCTCCGCCTAAAAAAGGTGAAGCAGCAGATCTGTCCGCACCTCTCGTATTCTCCTACCTGCTCCTGGGGTCTTCTCCTCCGCCTAAAAAAGGTGAAGCAGCAGATCCGGCCACACCTGTCGTATGCTCCTTGGTCATCGTACACCACGTCTGCCTCCTCGGCCGCCTTGTAGCCCACCTCATTGTTCCACTTGACGCCCGCTTTTTCGTATGCCTCGTCGTCCGCCTCGTAGCCCGCCTCGTCGTCTGGTGGCACAAAGGGCACCACCTTCGTGCGTGTCCTGACCTGCAGGAGACATGAAGTGTTTGTAACCACGGACAGTGATACTCTGTATCGCAAGAGCTCCTGTGCCACTTATACCCCCTCCGCAATACCACGTTATACCGCCCTCCACAGGGCAAATACCCGTTATACCCACCTCCCCAGGCCCAGTACCCAGTTATACAACCCTCCCAAGGCCCAGTACCCTGTTATACACCCCTCCCAAGGCCCAGTACCCTGTTATACGCCCCTCCCCAGGCCCAGTACCCTGTTATACACCCCTCCCCAGGCCCAGTACCCTGTTATACACCCCTCCCAAGGCCCAGTACCCTGTTATACACCCCTCCCCAGGCCCAGTACCTGTTATACCCACCTCACCAGGCCCAGTACCCGTTATACCCACCTCACCAGGCCCAGTACCCATTATGTACCCCTCCCCAGAAGGTCATATTTCTATTTATCAAAAATACATTGAGTAACCTCTGGTTTTCAGGCATGTCCTAGGGGAGTTATCACAGAGACACAGAAACGTCGCTGAGTTTGGTGAGTAACTCCCTTAACCTCTCAGCAGTTGAATTCCCCATTAGGCGCTTAACACGTTAAAAACAAGCGTTGCTATTTCTCTGCATGAAGTTGCAGGTAATTGGAAGAGTTACACAGTGACGGCTATTTCATCACTCACCTTCTTCTCCCGAAACGGTCTTTTCTGTCTTATTTCCGGCTTCACATCGGATATCCATATCCATTCTTGGCCTCTGATCTGTATGCAAGACAATGCTTTAAGACAGGGTTGCGCAACCTTTTTCCCTGCTCCCCCCTCCCCCCTCCCCACCTTGTCTCCGACGTTCTGATGTAACGACGTCATGTGATATCACGTTGCTATGGCAATGCCACATCATGTGACGCCACGTTGCTGTCGCCAGAAGCCGCCGGAGACAAGGAAAGGGAACTTACAGAGGACTTGCGCGCGATTTCCGGCATTTAATTTAAATGCTGTGGGGAAGAGCGAGGGGCCACTGTAAGCGCCGAGCCCCTCCTCCCAAGAAAATGTCGCGCCCCTCGATTTGCACACCCCTGCTTTAAGAGATATTCTGGGACCCTCCAACTCCTCCATCGGACCCTTCCTCATACTCATATTGACTGACCTTGCAGTGCTCTGCCCTGACTTGCACTGACCTGCTATGATGCCTCTCAAAATACCATGCTAACTCATTCTGAACATACATGTGTCCTTTCTACATGTTACTCAGCTTGTATGGGCCACAGACAGCTTTCCCGGGGTCCAGGACTAGTTTCCACCGGGGACCCTCACCCATGGGTCGGCGACCTTGCGAGAACCCACCCCCCCCCCCAACCTGTTTTCTCTTGCACTGCCATAGACTACAACATTTCGGCCTGCTGGTCTTTTTCAGGTAAAGTGGCTAAACCCACTAAATCCAGCAAAGAAAGGCCAGCAGCCAAAACATTGTAGTCTGTGGCACAATAAATTATCTTTTTTTATTCAAATCTGTGTGCCCTTTTCCATCAATCTTATTGTATACATTGGACGAAATGCCGGTCTTCCCTGAGACTAAGGGGCACTGGTAAAAGTATCACTAATTGTTTTTTTTGGTATGCAGCAAATCCCCATCATTTTTGCGTTCTCTTGCTCTGCCCCAATCTGACACACCACCTTGCTCTCTCACCCCCCTCTTACACTCCCCCATCACCCTTTCCTTCCCCAAAGGTTGTCCTTTAATCAGATCTTACCCAAATTGTCTCCATCTCCCTTGGAAATGTTCTGTCTTTAAGCTGTGTGGCTCCTCTTGATCCGAACTTTCTTAGCTGACCCCTTTAGGTTTCGGCTCCGAGGGTCTAAAAAATAAGCGACTCCGAAAAGATGTGAAATATGCACAAGGGTCCTAAAATATTTATCTAATGGGGCTCTGAGGGGGAGACTTAAATACTAGTTAATATAATCTATTTAACTAACAAATATGATCTATTAAACTAAGAAATATAATGTATCAAACTAAATAAATATCTATTAAACTAATAAATAGAATCTATTGTACTAAGAAATATAATCTATTCAACTAAATAAATATAATCTATTTAAAAACAATACAATAAAAAGCTGGAGAAATGATACGTTAACCAAGCCACAGATTTGATGCCAATGAGCGTTGAACTCCTTGCAGATCCACCGTCAGCTGGTTGTGGCAGAAAGTGGTGACATGCAGTAGAACAGAGTGGTTGAGCTGTAACCACGGCAGTCAGGTCAGAAATCAACACAATATTTTTTGAAATTTAGAATGAGAATGTTCAATATGTCACATTCTGGGCTCAGACCCTGAGCCCTGTCACATGTTAGCAGCTTGTGATAATAGAAGATATCCATATACTGGGATGTGATAAGAGACATGAAGGTCATTTTATACTGGGTCCCATAACCTGCTTTATATGAAGTATCATTTTACACTAATTAGTAGAGATGCTACATTTTGAAAAATAGCGCTTTTGGCGACATTGTTCATTTTCTCTACAAATGATAAATGAAAAAGTTGGATAAAACGTTATATGTGTGTGTGCGCGTGCAATATATATATATATATACACATATACATACATACACATATAGTATGTTTATATATATATATCATACTATATGTATATATATTGTCTGTTTTATACACACACTAGCTGAGAGACCCGGCGTTGCCCGGGATGTAAATGCGTAATAGGTAGTATTATTTATAACTCGTGGAACAATAGGTGAGTATTTGTTGTAAAGGTTTCGGGGGGGGGGGGAGAAAGGGGAGCGGGGGGGGGAGAAAGGGGAGCGGGGGGGGGAGAAAGGGGAGCGGGGGGGGGGAGAAAGGGGAGCGGGGGGGGGGGAGAAAGGGGAGCGGGGGGGGGAGAAAGGGGAGCGGGGGGGGAGAAAGGGGAGCGGGGGGGGAGAAAGGGGAGCGGGGGGGGGGAGAAAGGGGAGCGGGGGGGGGGAGAAAGGGGAGCGGGGGGGGGGGAGAAAGGGGAGCGGGGGGGGGGGAGAAAGGGGAGCGGGGGGGGGGGGGGAGAAAGGGGAGCGGGGGGGGGGGAGAAAGGGGAGCGGGGGGGGAGAAAGGGGAGCGGGGGGGGAGAAAGGGGAGCGGGGGGGGGAGAAAGGGGAGCGGGGGGGGAGAAAGGGGAGCGGGGGGGAGAAAGGGGAGCGGGGGGGAGAAAGGGGAGCGGGGGGGGGGAGAAAGGGGAGCGGGGAGAAAGGGGAGCGGGGGGGGGGGAGAAAGGGGAGCGGGGGGGGAGAAAGGGGAGCGGGGGGGGAGAAAGGGGAGCGGGGGGGGAGAAAGGGGAGCGGGGGGGGAGAAAGGGGAGCGGGGGGGGGAGAAAGGGGAGCGGGGGGGAGGAGAAAGGGGAGCGGAGGGGGGAGAAAGGGGAGCGGAGGGGGGAGAAAGGGGAGCGGGGGGGAGAAAGGGGAGCGGGGGGGGGGAAGGGGAGTGGGGGGGGGGAAAGGGGAGTGGGGGGGGTGGAGAGCGGTGGGCATATGTATTGTCATAATTTATGTTTGGGCATTTCCCCCCCCCCCGTTCCCCGTGACTCCCCCCCCCCCGTTCCCTGTGACTCGCGCTCCCCCCCCCCGGCGGCCGCTTGGTCCCCCGATGTGCCGTCCTGCTGAGTGAGGCGTGCAGGCGGCTGCAGGAAGCGCCCTGTGTGGGCCTAAGACTCACGCTCCCCCCCCCCCCCCGGCGCCCGCTCGATGTGGCGTCTGGCTGAGCGGCGGTAGGAAGCGCCCTGTGTGGGCCTGAGGCTGAGGCGGGACGCGCAGTGGGCCTGAGGCTGAGGCGGGACATGCAGTGGGCCTGAGGCTGAGGCGGGACGCGCAGTGGGCCTGAGGCTGAGGCGGGACGCGCAGTGGGCCTGAGGCTGAGGCGGGACGCGCAGTGGGCCTGAGGCTGAGGCGGGACGCACAGTGACTTACCTGAGCGGGTGGTAGCGCCGGGGAGGTAAGGGAGTGGCTGGGGTAGGAGGGCCGCGCTTCCCGTCCGGAGCCAGTGCAGGATGGCGCACGTGAGG
Source organism: Ascaphus truei (assembly GCF_040206685.1). Lineage (NCBI taxonomy): Eukaryota > Metazoa > Chordata > Amphibia > Anura > Ascaphidae > Ascaphus > Ascaphus truei. The sequence continues at coordinate 131,972 of NW_027456930.1, forward strand.
GGGGGGGGGAGGGGGGCGGACAGAGGGTGTGTGTGTGTGTATAGAGCTGCTGTGTTGTGTGTGTGTGTGTGTGTGTGTGTGTGTGTGTGTGTGTGTGTGTGTGTATAGAGCTGCTGTGTTGTGTGTGTGTGTATAGAGCTGCTGTGTTGTGTGTGTGTGTGTATAGAGCTGCTGTGTTGTGTGTGTGTGTGTGTGTGTGTGTGTATAGAGCTGCTGTGTTGTGTGTGTGTGTATAGAGCTGCTGTGTTGTGTGTGTGTGTGTGTGTGTGTGTATAGAGCTGCTGTGTTGTGTGTGTGTGTGTGTATAGAGCTGCTGTGTTGTGTGTGTGTGTGTGTATAGAGCTGCTGTGTTGTGTGTGTGTGTGTATAGAGCTGCTGTGTTGTGTGTGTGTGTGTGTGTGTGTATAGAGCTGCTGTGTTGTGTGTGTGTATAGAGCTGCTGTGTTGTGTGTGTGTGTGTGTGTGTATAGAGCTGCTGTGTTGTGTGTGTGTGTGTGTGTGTGTATAGAGCTGCTGTGTTGTGTGTGTGTGTGTATAGAGCTGCTGTGTTGTGTGTGTGTGTGTGTGTATAGAGCTGCTGTGTTGTGTGTGTGTGTGTGTGTGTGTATAGAGCTGCTGTGTTGTGTGTGTGTGTGTGTGTGTGTGTGTGTGTATAGAGCTGCTGTGTTGTGTGTGTGTGTGTGTGTGTGTGTATAGAGCTGCTGTGTTGTGTGTGTGTGTGTGTATAGAGCTGCTGTGTTGTGTGTGTGTGTGTGTGTGTATAGAGCTGCTGTGTTGTGTGTGTGTGTATAGAGCTGCTGTGTTGTGTGTGTGTGTGTGTGTATAGAGCTGCTGTGTTGTGTGTGTGTGTGTGTATAGAGCTGCTGTGTTGTGTGTGTGTGTGTGTGTGTGTGTGTGTATAGAGCTGCTGTGTTGTGTGTGTGTGTGTGTGTATAGAGCTGCTGTGTTGTGTGTGTGTGTGTGTGTGTGTGTGTGTGTGTGTGTGTGTGTGTGTATAGAGCTGCTGTGTTGTGTGTGTGTGTGTGTGTGTGTATAGAGCTGCTGTGTTGTGTGTGTGTGTGTGTGTGTGTGTATAGAGCTGCTGTGTTGTGTGTGTGTGTGTGTGTGTGTGTATAGAGCTGCTGTGTTGTGTGTGTGTGTGTGTGTGTATAGAGCTGCTGTGTTGTGTGTGTGTGTGTGTGTGTGTGTGTATAGAGCTGCTGTGTTGTGTGTGTGTGTGTGTGTGTATAGAGCTGCTGTGTTGTGTGTGTGTGTGTGTGTGTATAGAGCTGCTGTGTTGTGTGTGTGTGTGTGTGTGTATAGAGCTGCTGTGTTGTGTGTGTGTGTGTGTGTATAGAGCTGCTGTGTTGTGTGTGTGTGTGTGTATAGAGCTGCTGTGTTGTGTGTGTGTGTGTGTATAGAGCTGCTGTGTTGTGTGTGTGTGTGTGTGTATAGAGCTGCTGTGTTGTGTGTGTGTGTGTGTATAGAGCTGCTGTGTTGTGTGTGTGTGTGTGTATAGAGCTGCTGTGTTGTGTGTGTGTGTGTGTGTGTATAGAGCTGCTGTGTTGTGTGTGTGTGTGTGTGTATAGAGCTGCTGTGTTGTGTGTGTGTGTGTGTGTATAGAGCTGCTGTGTTGTGTGTGTGTGTGTGTGTGTGTATAGAGCTGCTGTGTTGTGTGTGTGTGTGTGTGTATAGAGCTGCTGTGTTGTGTGTGTGTGTGTGTGTGTGTGTGTGTGTATAGAGCTGCTGTGTTGTGTGTGTGTGGGCCGTCACTCCGCCTCAGGCCAATGAGAGGTGTGCGGGGGCGGGCGACCCAAGGGACCAATGAGATTTCCCCTAGGGACACCGGACATCCAGGCAGGCAAACATACAGTGCTTTCACTAATATAGTATAAGATTAACTTTATTATATTTGTTGTTGTCATTATTATTATTGTTTACTGTTAGCTGGAGTATGGCTCACCCAAGAACCACTTTCCCCTGTATGGGGGTCAGACATAGTGCAGACTTGACCCCTGACATTTATAAAAAGATGTTGGAATATGTGACACTGCTGCTTAATAAACACAAACACAGGCGCGCCATGTATTGTTCTGACATTGGTTTATTACACAGAGACACGTCTTTATAGAGGGTTGTCACACTAACAGCCTGGAAGGGGTTAATGCAGGGTCACCAGCCCAGCCCCCCTCTCCTATGATTGGTTGCTGCTCTCGTACAGGAGCCGCGATTGGTCCCCTGTCAATGTCAGAAAAGGCGCGCCAGTTTTGCTATCTCCATGGCGACCGCCGGAGATCGGCCTGCAGCGCGGCCCGGCTTCCAGGTTACCTCCCCGCCGGTGAAGATGTTAGCGGGGCGGCTGAGGGAATGCGTGCGGCGGCGGCCCGGTTCCTTCTGGCTGGAGAAAGGAGCCGGCGGGCTGGAGGTGGGCCTGGTGTGGATGCAGGGCCGGGTGCTGCACGTACGGCCCGAGCGCGGCGTCACCGTGCGGCTGAGCGACGACACTCACACCTTCACCGTGTGCGGGGCCGACCGGGTGCCCAAGGGCAAGCCCTGCCTGCAGCCAGGTAACCGGGGGGTCCGCACGCCCTGCCTGCAGCCAGGTAACCGGGGGGGTCCGCAAGCCCTGCCTGCAGCCAGGTAACCAGGGGGTCCGCAAGCCCTGCCTGCAGCCCGGTAACCGAGGGGTCCGCAAGCCCTGCCTGCAGCCCGGTAACCGGGGGGGGTCCGCAAGCCCTGCCTGCAGCCAGGTAACCGGGGGGTCAGCAAGCCCTGCCTGCAGCCAGGTAACCGGGGGGGTCAGCAAGCCCTGCCTGCAGCCAGGTAACCGGGGGGGGTCCGCAAGCCCTGCCTGCAGCCAGGTAACCGGGGGTCCGCAAGCCCTGCCTGCAGCCAGGTAACCGGGGGGGTCCGCAAGCCCTGCCTGCAGCCAGGTAACCGGGGGGGGTCAGCAAGCCCTGCCTGCAGCCAGGTAACCGGGGGGGGGTCCGCAAGCCCTGCCTGCAGCCAGGTAACCGGGGGTCCGCAAGCCCTGCCTGCAGCCAGGTAACCGGGGGGTCCGCAAGCCCTGCCTGCAGCCACGTAACTGGGGGGTCCGCAAGCCCTGCCTGCAGCCAGGTAACCGGGGGGTCAGCAAGCCCTGCCTGCAGCCACGTAATCGGGGGGTCCGCAAGACCTGCCTGCAGCCAGGTAACCGGGGGGTCCGCAAGCCCTGCCAGCAGCCAGGTAACCGGGGGTCCGCAAGCCCTGCCATCAGCCACGTATTTGGGGGGTCCGCAAGCCCTGCCTGCAGCCAGGTAACCGGGGGGGTCCGCAAGCCCTGCCAGCAGCCAGGTAACCGGGGGGTCCGCAAGCCCTGCCTGCAGCCAGGTAACCGGGGGGTCCGCAAGCCCTGCCTGCAGCCAGGTAACCGGGGGGTCCGCAAGCCCTGCCTGCAGCCAGGTAACCGGGGGGTCCGCGCGTGGCTATCACTGTCCTGCCTCACACGGGAGGAGGGCGCCATGATTTCTTCTCCCGCCCCCTAAACAGCAACACCAGCCTCTCACCCTCTCACCCTCTAGCGTCACCTAGATAGAAGCCAGGCAGATCACACTGGTTTTCTATGAATCGCAACTGATTTTAAAGTCCTGTTTATATCAGCAGTCAGGTCTGATATAAAACAGTAGTAATGTTTCCACCGCCAGTGTATGCAGCGCTGTACATAGAATGTTTGCAGGCGCGAGCCGCTACCCCATAGAGCTTACAATCTATGTCTGAAGCACTTATTCCCATGACCTGTTATTTGTAATTTATATGATTGTCACATGTATTACTGCTGGGAAGCGCTATGTACATTTAATGGCGCTATATAAAAAAAGACATTTGTAGCCCTTTTTCTGACACTCTAAGCGACTTCGGGTAACTGCGCGCACCTGCGGCTCCAGGAGATCTGAGCCTCCGCTAGCTGGGAGCCTGGGGTAACACTTATTAGCGCAGCGCCTCCACTTACCCAGGATCACCGTCATGTAAGATTCCCCTGGGCAAGAAACACACCGATACAATGCGTGCAACCAACTTTACTATGTGCAATAATAAACTTATACTCTATATGAACCGTGGCAATAACCCAATATGCATACACTTATCTTATAACACTATACTTATACTCTATCATACCCTAACACCGCTAACGGATAATGTCCTTCTAACATCAGTGGCTCGGCCACACCCCTAGGGAATATTGTCCTGTACAATAGTGGCTCAGCCACGCTCTTATGAGTGTCTCTATCCCGTCACCGCGTGCCCCACACACCGTGTCCGTGTAATAGTACGATAGCGGTGTGTACTCGCTAGTGTCTCCCTATAGTTACGCCTAAGGCGGGATCAGCGCCTGTTGACCGGTGTTGGTGCACTTGACGTATCTACTACCTTCCGGTCACGGCGGTGACCGGTAATACTTGGAAAAGGATCAGCCGAATCCTTGCTTGTCTGGGATGTCCGCAGTGCAGCTGTCTGGTCCCAAGCAGCTCACCAGCAAACCTGCTCCGCACGCTTGTCCCTAACTGTGTACACAGTAAGGTGACTGATCGCTAGCACTATGGCCGTCCCTGCAGCACAGCAGCACACTGTGACTCAGGGGTTTCTCCTAAGGGCCTGCGGGGTAAAGCTAGCCTATGCAGGCGGGTCACGGACCCCCTGCACGCATACACCCTCCTCCGTTACCTTCCAGATACCCTCTGACTAGCCTCTCCCCCACGCTTCCCTTTCCTCCTCCCGTAATTCTAGCCTTCCGATTGGCTCCTCAAGTCAGGTGACTGCCCAGGAGCTCATGGGAGTTGTAGTTCCTCAGCGGAGCTTCTCTGCCTTGAGCTGCACAGACTCACAGCTATTGCATCAGCGCAGACCTCCACATGACTCTCCTGAACAGTCAAAACACCAACTGAACACACATATGAGGCTCCTACCACATCCCTACACATACATCTATTATTTGGTGCCTGCGGCACAGGGAGATAACGTGACTTGCTCAAGGTCACAAGGTATGGGGGGGGGGGATTGAGTGAGTGTGTGTGTGGGGGGGGATTGAGTGAGTGTGTGTGTGAGGGGGTGTGTGTTTGTGTGTGGGGGGGTGTGTGTTTGTGTGTGGGGGGGATTGTGTGTGTTGGGGGGGGAGATTGAGTGTGTGGGGGGGATTTTGTGTGTGTGTGGGTGGGGGATTGAGTGTGTGTGGGGGGGATTGAGTGTGTGGGGGGGGTTGAGTGTGTGTGGGGGGGGGTTGAGTGTGTGTGTGGGGGGGGGTTGTGTGTGTGTGGGGGGGGTTGAGTGTGTGTGTGTGTGGGGGGGGGTTGAGTGTGTGTGTGGGGGGGGGTTGAGTGTGTGTGTGGGGGGTGGGTTGAGTGTGTGTGGGGGGGGATTGTGTGTGTGTGGGGGGATTGAGTGTGTGTGTGTGTGGGGGGGGGATTGAGTGTGTGTGTGGGGGGGGGGGGATTGAGTGTGTGTGTGTGTGGGGGGGTTGAGTGTGTGTGGGGGGGATTGAGTGTGTGGGGGGGGGATTGAGTGTGGGGGCGGGGATTGAGTGTGTGTGTGGGGGGGGATTGAGTGTGTATGTGTGTGGGGGGGATTGTGTGTGTGTGGGGGGGGGGATTGAGTGTGATTGGGGGGATTGAGTGTGTGCGTGGGGGGATTGAGTGTGTGTATGTGGGGGGGGGGAATTGAGAGTGTGTGTGTGTGGGGGGGGATTGTGTGTATGGGGGGGGATTGAGTATATGTTTGTGTGGGGGGGATTGAGTGTGTGTGTGTGGGGGGGATTGAGTGTGTGCGGGGGGGATTGTGTATGGGGGGGATTGAGTGTGTTTGTGTGTGTGGGGGGGTCTGTTTGTGTGTGGGGGGATTGTGTTTGTGTGGGGGGATTGAGTGTGTGTGTGTGTGTGTGTGTGGGGATTGTGTGTGGGGATTGTGTGTGTGTGTGTGGGGGGGGGGAGTGTGTGTGTGTGTGTGTGTGGGGGGGGGGGGATTGTGTGTGTGTGTATGTGGTGATTGATTGAGAGAGAGAGTGTGTGTTGTATTGCAGTGGTGCGCAAACTGGTGGGGGGCAATAAGGCGCAAGATTTAGGGGGGCGCAGGCGACGTGCGGCGAAATCTGGGTGCGCGGGCCGGCAGACGCTTTGCGCGGGAGGACGAAAAAGCTGTACGCGATGGGCGGCCAATAAGATGTGCACGGGCGGGCAGCCGAAGATGTGTGCGGGTGGCTGAACAAGATAGTGCAGGTGGCGGCCTCGTGATGGTGTGTGCGCACACGCGCAGGGGCTTCGGGGGTACGGGGAGGAGCACGCCCGAGCACGGTGAAGTCAAACGCCCCTCCCGGTGTCTGCCCTGCAATAGCGCTGTGTTCCTGCTCTCCTCCGCTGGCAACCTGCTTCGCTGCGATCCTCTGCGAGGGAAAGGGTCGGCTGCCACTATATCAATCACACTATGAATGTACAGAAATAATAAAAAAAAAGTGAAAACATTGAAAACGGAAAAAAAATAATAATAATAATGTAGGTAGGAGTGTGGATGACAATGGGGATAGCAAGCCAAAGAGCAGGGAGGGGAAGGTAGAAACAAAAAGGGGGGGAGAGGGAAGGAAGGTAGCAAAGAGGTGGATGAATGCCCCCCAAAAGTATTGCCTTTGTGCACGTACGCTCTCCCAAGCTCAGCACTTGGGGAGACAAACAAAACTGACTTTGAAGTGCACTCAGCAGAAGTCAATGCACACACACAGCCACACACACAGCCACACACAGCCACACACAGCCACACACAAATAGCCCCGATCCACGCTTGCAAAATGATGCAGGACACCCTGCGCTCAGGCTTGGAGATTTGGTGATGTCACCGCTCTCAGCGGCAGCGTGGGCGCAGCCTAATTTTGCAAGCGCGAGCTGTTGAAATATGTAAGTATTTATAGACATATTTGGATTTATATTGTATACCGTTTAATAAAGGTTTTTTTTTTTTTTTCATGTGATTTTGATTACGTCAGGCAGGGGGGGCCCGAGAAATTTCATGGATGAAAAGGGGGGCTCGGCATAAAAAGTTTGCTCACCCCTGCACTAAGCTGCGCTTTCAGCTCATAGACCTCACATTATAAACGTGTAATTATAGTCTCACCTTAATGTAGTGTAAAAGAAAATGATGTACAGATTTGGTCGCATCTATTAACGCAGGTTAACGGTGGCAGAACGTTAACGCAGCTCTATTTAAACAAATGGCACAGCGCTATATTTCTTAAATGGGTGCAATTTATTGCATTATTTGTGTAATCTTATCAGGTGGTACAGGCATACCCCGCATTCACGTACACAATGGGACCGGAGCATGTATGTAAAGTGAAAATGTACTTAAAGTGAAGCACTCCCTTTTCCCCACTTATCGATGCATGTACTGTACTGCAATCCTCATATACGCGCATAACTGGTGTAAATAACACATGTGTAGCAGTCTCTATAGTCTCCCCGCTTGCGCACAGCTTTGGTACAGGTAGGGAGCCGGTATTGCTGTTCAGGACGTGCTGACAGGCGCATGCGCGAGCTGCCGTTTGCCTATTGGGTGATATGTCTTTACTCGCGAGTGTACTTAAAGTGAGTGTCCTTAAACCGGGGTATACTTGTACAGGAAATCCTAAAGTTGATGTCCCTGGGGCAGCTGAGGGATTTTCACCCATTCAGTCCTGGAGGGTCCTGCGCCCCCCTCCTGCATTTCCTAATCATGTGTTCGCTCCTTAGGCCTCGGATATTTTATTTATTTATAAAATGTTTTACCAGGAAGGAAGCAATACTTGAAAATGAGGTAACTCTCAATGTATGTCCTGGGCACAGAGTTATGATGACAGATACATGGTTACAAATCCATAGTTACATTAAGTGAACAGGGTATACATTATATACAAGACATTGCATGCACAGTTAGAGATAATATATATTATAGGCGCATGTAACCGTTACAGACCAGATTAAAATGTGAGACAGCTTTAGTTTTGAAAGCACTTAGACTGGTGGCATCTGCAAGAGTCTCTGGTAGGTTGTTCCAGTTTTGGGGTGCATGGTAAGGCCGTGATTATACCCGAAGCGGCGGAGCGCAGAACGTTGTGCGCCACCAAAACAAATAAAAGTTTTCCTATGAGCGCACACTAAGAATGGGTGACCAACGAGGCGGCCAAGTGCGCAAATTTTCGAACAGATCCAAGAATTTTATTTTCTGAAGCGATGGCAGCGTCATGTGAGCGGTTCAGCCAATGAGAGTGAACCACTCACGTGACATCATGGCCTCGCCTCCCGATGCCTCCTGCCTGCAGTGCAAGTTTCGGGCAGCGCATCGCATTGAGGTAGCGCGCGTGTCACGCCGCCGGTGGTATTAATGAAGGCCTATGAGGAGGAACGGACGGATACTTTGTTGAACCTTAGGACCATGAGCAGTCTGTTGGAGTCTGATCTCAGATGATAAGTGCTACACGTGGTAGGGGTGAGGAGCTTGTTCAGATAGGTGGGTAGCTTGCCGAGAAAGTATTTGAAGGCAAGACAGGAAAGATGAACTTTGCGCCTAGACTCTAGTGATGACCAATCTAGTTCTTTGAGCATTTCGCAGTGATGTGTGTTGTCGTTGCATTGGAGGACAAAGCGACATTGAATTGTAGAGGGTATCAAGGTTGCTAAGGTGGGTTTGGGGTGCTGTGCCATATACTACAGTATGTCCCCATAGTCGATAATTTGCATTGGCTTCTGCTGTGTGATATAGTGCGTGTGCGACAGAGCACATAGCGTTGTGCGCGCCTGTCGCCTGAGCGATCTGTGGACTTTAGATCGCTCGTGACGGGGAGGCGTGGCCGTGACATCACTAGGCCTTCCCTAATGTCTCTCACGGGAGACCAGGAGATTTTACAATTATTTTTACCGGGATCATTCGCTAGGCAAACAAGGTGGTTAGAACAAAATGCAGTTTATTCGGGTAAACCCGCGTACAACACAATGAATACACAAAATACAGCTAAAAGCACACGTGCTGGGGGTGAAATCTAGGCTCTACTAGGTGCAGGGCGAATGCTTCGGTACGCTTAACCTGACCGGGATATACACCCGGGCTTTCTGGTCCTCTTTTTGGCTTCAGTTCCTAGCCGCGACCGCTACGTTCCAAATGAGAACTTGAACTTCACGTCTGACTTAGTCTCTGCAGGGCAGACTTTTCCTAGCTTCAAAACCAAGCCGGTTGCTCTGGTATTCGTGACAGCAACTTTGAAAAGTCCGCCCTAGCTTCATCGACACAAGTCACTAGATCGTCTGGTTCTCTGACTGGGGTTTTGTCCTTACATACCCTCCACTGTTCTATGTTCAGCATGGAGGAAGGAGCGACCAATTGGAGCATGGGAAACCCTGCCGCCAACCGATAAGAATAGGGGCTCGTCCTTTGACTGACGCCAGAGGAGGGGACGGGCTAAGCCGGCTTGGGATGACCCGTGGGCGGGACATACGGATTGACCAATGGGAAAACGCGCCGACATTTTGCTGCTTCCCCTAGTCAACCCATTGTCACCTACTGGGCAGACTCCACTGAGTCTGGCAGATCAGAGTGTCCTCCCCGCAGGGGGTCTCTGTTCTCCGGACCCAGTACTAAGCCCTGCCCTGGCCACTTCACACCCCGACACCTCTCAACATCCCTTCTCCTCTCCGATGTCTATGCAGACTTCCCGGCACCTATATGGATGCCTGAGCTGGCTGAATAGACATTTATAGTAAAAGCACATGTAACGGTATTTCTGGCCCGGTCTGACTCACCCAATCTCACATTGGCCCCTGTGGTCTAACCGGTCCCCATTACAGTGTGATAGTGTCTGGTGGTGCACCTGTTGGCAACAGGACTCCTGAGTCTCCCGCATGATGGTGTGAGGGGAGGACCCGTCCAGACAGGCAGCTGAGGTAGTGTGCGGAGTCCTACCTAGTTCCAGTGCAGCGCCTCCACCTCATCAGGGTCCCTTCGGTCACTTGAGGATGGTCCTGACGAGGAACTCCTCTGTGGTGCTCCTCTCTGTACATTCACTCCACACATGTACACGAGAGGGTTTGTGATTAAGAGCATCTTTATTGGTTGAGGTGGGCTAACTGCCCCTCGCAGTAGTTTCTCTAGCCACTCATTGTCCCTCAGTGCTTCCCTTTGAAAGGTGTAATTCTCCTTTAATAGGGATTCCCAATCCCAGCCGGGATGTCTTTACCCTGTGCCAGGTCCCTGGACACAGTCTTCCTGTTCAGCTACTATAACATAACTCTCGCAGACTATTCAGAACTCCTACAGAACTCAGGACTCAGATAGAACTAACTATTAGACACAGTGCTGTGCCTTATGTACACTCTGGAAGCTGACACACCTCTGACATCACTAACCATGGAATCAGAGCATGTGACCACTCCCATCCATACACAGGGCACCCCACCAGGGTGTGAGGGCAAACCTCCATAATTACTGCTGGCATGCCCACAACTTACCAGGCCTTACTGTCAGCAGGAGAGATGACTGTAGCCATTTTAAATGACCGCTACATTCTCCCCCTGGTGAATCCCATCGTCCTCGCTGGGACCTAAATTTAAATGCCTTCTTCCAGGAAGCACTGTAACACATAACACATAATTGTTAACCTCACAGATTGTCCATTATACAAAAAAAAATGACCACAGTGACATCTCGCCAAGCCCGCCCCGACCAGCAGCCACGAGCCCGCAAAATGCCTTAGTACCCCCTAATAATAGTGGCTCGGGTCAGGTTTCTTAACCTCTCTACCACCCATGTCCAGGACCGTGACATGATAGTGCCTAGGCAGTCCCCTCTCGGGCCTATAGGTCACCCTGTGTTTGTGTATATTCCTCCCTATACTCCACACTCGCATCAGGTGATCTATTCTGTCCTCTGCCCTCCTTCCAGTAACGTCACTCCCCTTATTGACTAGGTACATCTCGATGGTTTCCCTAAGCCACCTTTCCCTGTTCTCTTCTATCTCCTCCATGAGGGGTTCAGGGACATAAGGGTACTCCAACCCGTGGGAAGACTTGTATCGAGCCATTATTGCCCGTTCCGCTCTACTGATCCTAATTAGGTCAGCCCTACCTGCCCTCCCAGGTAGCACCCATGACAGGGGTTCGTCAGGATCCACAGGGTCTGACAGTGTATCGGGACCCATGGGCTCTATCTCCCTGTGCTCAATCTTATACCACCGTTCCTGCAGCTCTCTGTCTCGCTGTTCAGGGGTGAATTCTCCCTTGGCCCACCAAAAGTCAACTACATCCTCCCTTCTAATAAGGAATCGCGTACGATCCATCCAGGCCGCATAACCTTCAAAGAGGGGGGCCCACCAACGGTGTTCCTTGAACCTATGTGAATCCCCTGAGTCACTCTCTTCCGCATCCCCCCATGAGAATACCCCCGATGTCCGTGCTGACCGTGGTACGGACCACCGTGATGATCCCAGGGCCTTGTCCTCTGTTTTATTGGTCACAGGAGGCAACCACCGGCCTACCGCGGCCTTGCCTAATTCTCCCCCTCCACGAGAAATGCCCTCCGTAGCGCAACTGCGCTGTCGTTCACCAGTCCGTCTCTCCTCCCCCCCCAAAGGTATGTCCACAAGTTCCAGACTAGGCGGGGACCCCGGGGAACATGTGATGGGGGCAGGGGTTTTACCTAGGGCGTGGGGTTGGGCGTAGGGGCAAGATGGGATACGCCACGGGACTACGACCCGTTCCCGGCTGTCCATGGACTGCTCCAAGGAGGATAGCTCACCCTCATCCGTCTGCGGGTCTCCCATCCAGCTCTTGGGCCCTTGAGGTGATCGGGGACATTCACCCGATCGCCGAAGCGTTGCTGCATCTTTCCCGTCTATTCCGCCGTCGCCACCGGAAATGATGTCCTCACCGAAACCGGAAGCGCCGCCATCTTGGGTGGGACCCCCATGCGGGATCTCTTCCTCGATGACGACATCCGGAAGCTCCGCCGTCGTCTCCACCGGAAGTGGTATCTCCTCCGCACGTGCGTCTTGGGCCTGGCACGGCCTTGTTTCCGCTACACCGTCTACCGGAGCAAGGTAAGTGAGTGGCTTTCTCTTACCATTCCGCAGGGGTGTAGGCGTCTCTCGCCCGTCGCCACCATGTCCTGAGGCGGAGGGACTCCGTCTCTCGGCTCGCCGATCTGCGGGGGACGCCCTGCTTTCCAGGCTGCTACTCACACTACGGGGTGTCGTCCTCCCCGGTTCTGTCCTGGGCCTCGATTTCACCTCCGCTAGCTCGCGGAGATCCTCATCCGAGTATTCTGCCTTCCCCGACTTAGGGGTCACCGATCGGGGCGATAGTCTTTTCTCAGTGCGGTCGGGGAGTGACCCGACCGTCTCGGTTGCTGCTGACCCAGCCGATTTAATCGACTCCAGTCCCCTTTCTCCGGGACTTGCACGATTGATCCACAGTGCACCAGGGGACTCGGCGGAGCGCCTAGCCGTATCCCCCGGGGGGTCAGCAGATTGGATCGGAATGAACGTCGGCATTGGCCATAAGTATAGTGTCCCGCATTGTGGGCAGCGTGCCGCCGTGTTAACAATGCCTTCGGGCAGCCCGCATTGTAGGCAGAGCCCGACCACCGTCTCGGTGTTAGCCACCCTGACTACCAGTACCCCGCCGGGTACCGAGTAGGGCTGGGTGGATACCATAGTTCCCACAGTGGAGGAGCAGGCCATTCTTTTGGTAGGGACCACTTTCAGTATGGGTCTCTCCAGGTCAGTGGTTCCTCGCAACTGACCGGTAGAAGCTTCTGGGCCAGCCACTTCCTGCTTCGGCTCCTCCTTCCGCTGGCATAGCTGGAACCCGCCCCCAGGGGTTGCAATTATGGGCGGATCCCACAGGGGAATAGCATGCCCCTTAATTAAGGCCGCGCCTTTCTCAGTCCTGGTGGGCGCAGTCTGCGTTTTCGCGCCAATTTCCTCATCAGAGTGGGATTCTTGGTCCGCGGCTAGTTCCCGCCTTCTCCTGGCAGCTGCTTTTCGTGCAAAATATCCCTCCTTTTTGCACGTTACCTCCGCGGCCGGAACTACTTCTTGTAGTGGCGCCGTCTGGATATCAGTCCCTGGGCCCAGTGGGTGCATTCCCACAGGCCATAATTGAAAGTCACTCCCCCTGGTGGAAATCAGGGGAGGGTCCCATAGACTAAGCGGTTGACTCAGCACAGGGGCCGAGTGAGTCACTGTCCATGAAGGCGCAGTCGTAGCTTTCGCGCCATACCCCCCATCAGGGCGGGGCTCTGCTGTTCGCGCCATTCCCGGCCAGCTTTTTGCAAGTTCTGTATCAGCCATTTTCTCTGCGACTGGCCCATGCGGTCTCCCTAGCAAGCGGGAACCGCCATTTTGGGTGGCTTTTAAGCCCGAAATGTCAGTTTGTTTGCTCTTCTCGCTGGGTTCCCCCCCAGTTATCACAATGTCCTCACACTCTTCAAGGGTGGCCCCTCGGTGTCCCAGACAGGACAAAAACGGGGCAGCCACAGCCTTCGCTCCACTCCAGAGCAGATTAGTTAGAGACAGCTCAGCGACAGTTTGCTCTTCAGTGGGGCGCACGCCATGGGTGCCTTCCCCATCAGCCTCTGGTCGCCATTTTGGGCTCTCCGCACCACGCGGATCCTCCATTCCTTGGATTGTCACGCTCTCGTACCAATTATCATACATGGGGCTCCGCTCTGCGGGGCAGCCACCACACCAGTACAATAAAGATTGCTCAGATGCACCACCACATGTGTACCTGATCTAGGCTGGACTCATGTTGCACTACCTCAGGCTAGGCTCACTCTCTCAGTGTCTGCTGTAACTCCTTCCTCCCAGTCTGTGCTCCCTATGGTAAGTGTCTGGAATGGGCTAGAGTACTCTGGCTCTGCCATGCAGTACTTGGGGCGTCTACCTCTCTTGGTCAGCCTAGCGCAGACCCTCTCCAGGATTCCTGACCACGTTAACAGGCTATCCCTTCTGGCGTCCTACCAACTAGCACTACCTCAAAGTGACTCGGTCAGCTATAGCCCGGCTCCAGACCCCTCACTCCTTTCAGGCCCCTAGGTCGTCCCTGCGAACTGACAATACCCTGTCAGCCCCTGACCACCCCTAGGTCCGTCCCTACGCAGCACAGAGTGGCAGCAGACGCTCTCCCTGTTTCCCAGTGTGCCTAGCTAGAGCCTGTCCTGTTGACAGATCTGATCTCAGCAGCTCGCCTCCAAATGTAACGGTATTTCTGGCCCGGCCTGACCCACCCAATCTCACATTGGCCCCTGTGGTCTAACCGGTCCCCATTACAGTGTGATAGTGTCTGGTGGTGCACCTGTTGGCAACAGGACTCCTAAGTCTCCCGCATGATGGTGTGTGGGGAGGACCCATCCAGACAGGCAGCTGAGGTAGTGTGCGGAGTCCTACCTAGTTCCAGTGCAGCGCCTCCACCTCATCAGGGTCCCTTCGGTCACTTGGGGATGGTCCTGACGAGGAACTCCTCTGTGGTGCTCCTCTCTGTACATTCACTCCACACATGTACACGAGAGGGTTTGTGATTAAGAGCATCTTTATTGGTTGAGGTGGGCTAACTGCCCCTCGCAGTAGTTTCTCTAGCCACTCATTGTCCCTCAGTGCTTCCCTTTGAAAGGTGTAATTCTCCTTTAATAGGGATTCCCTATCCCAGCCGGGATGTCTTTACCCTGTGCCAGGTCCCTGGACACAGTCTTCCTGTTCAGCTATTATAACATAACTCTCGCAGACTATTCAGAACTCCTACAGAACTCAGGACTCAGATAGAACTAACTATTAGACACAGTGCTGTGCCTTATGTACACTCTGGAAGCTGACACACCTCTGACATCACTAACCATGGAATCAGAGCATGTGACCACTCCCATCCATACACAGGGCACCCCACCAGGGTGTGAGGGCAAACCTCCATAATTACTGCTGGCATGCCCACAACTTACCAGGCCTTACTGTCAGCAGGAGAGATGACTGTAGCCATTTTACATGACCGCTACACACAAATGAAATAAAACATACTTTAATACATAGGATAACTTGGGCAGACTCATAGCTGTAAGGGAAATAGGACTGGGATATCTGGGCTTGAAAATCAGGAGTCACTGGGCAGCCCTGGTGTAATTCAACCCACGTACTGGCAAATCATGCCTGCACGCCAGGGAGAATTAGGAGACTACTGATATCTTTGCCCCCCCAAACTCCTGCAAACAACATGATTGCATTTCTACCCAAATATCTCACCTAAAACTTACATATAGAACGTTTCATGAGTCTTAGGCTCAGGGAACATGAAAAGTGGAAACGAAGCAAAAGGAAAAAGCAGGCACTAATACTCCGGAAAGTAAAAAAAGGTTGAATGAAATCCAGGAGAGCGTGTGCCCATAAAGACTATTTTAATGGAAACCACAAAAAATATACAGCTACATTACGGGGTACACAGACCCCCACCAACGCGGCTCGAAGTGCGTTGGTGGGGGTCTGTGTACCCCGTAATGTAGCTGTATTTTTTTTGTGGTTTCCATTAAAATAGTCTTTTTTTATGGGCACACGCTCTCCTGGATTTCATTCAACCTTTTTTTACTTTCCGGAGTATTAGTGCCTGCTTTTTCCTTTTGCTTCGTGTCAAGTCATCCAGAAAAAACAGAAGCACGCCCCCTACTGTGAAAGAAGAAACCTGGACAGCCAAAAGGACATTACCAACTCTAACTGTGAGTTATTTTATCACAAGCATATTCTCCATTCTGACATTATATGCTGGGACACTTTATTGTGTGGCCCCTTACTACAGTGCTCGTGGGGGCCCTAGCCCACTAGTCAGATTACAATGGAGCAGTGATTAATACATGATTGTTCTGTGTCCTATGGATTGGCTATCCCTTATCCATTATCCAGGGGGTTTTCATTTCAGGAATCATTATATACATTTATTGAACGTTACAATTTTTGTACTACATATTTTGAGGTTTTTTTTGAGAGCACCACACATTTTTTCCATTTTTCTATGAAAAGTGGAAAGGCAGGGGACACTTTAACGTTCACATGTTATAATGCCGGGCCCCTGGCTTATGGTGCCAGGTAGCTGCCAGGGGCCCACCGTTCCAGTGGTGACCTTTATTGTATAGCCTGGTTACCCCCTTTATCGTATAGCCTGGCACCCCCTTTGGAGGGAAGTATTATGGGAAATGGGGGGGTCCCAGAGTTGAAATGAATGCGGTTCAGCTTGGGGAGACCCTCTGCTTCAATCCTGTTTTAAAAAATTTTTTTTTTATAAAAAGCGAGTGACTTGCTCCTTCAGAATACTGATTTTCATGTTCGGTTAAAGCCTTACTTCACAAATGTAGTAAAGTGCTTTAAAACATTTTTTTGATTTCAACCTTCCCCAGCGATCTCATCTGTCTATCTTAACCTTGTGTCGCTCTGCTCCTTACTTCCCTTCTCCTTTCCCACTCAACCTGTCTTCACCAACCTACTAACACTTCTCTACCTCCTTTGATACCTAACCTACCAAGTCCTACTTCACGTCCCCCTTCACTCCACTTCCAGTCACCACTCCCACTATCTAACTTGCACATTTCTATAGCTTTCTGATTTCCTCACTTCTCCACATTTATTCTTCTTTCTTTCTAGCTCCCTACTTCCTCTCCTCCTTGCTCTCCCCTCTACCACTTCCTTACTACTTGCTGCATCCCTACCCCACTTTAAATTCAAGTCTACTTCCTTACTCCTTCTTATAGTATTGTCTCCTTAAATGTCTCCACTTCGGCTTATTTCCTCTCATCTACTTGCTTTTATCCTCTTACTAACTCCCTCTCTATCACTCACCCTGCCCTTACTCGCTTAATGGTTCTGCCGCTACGGCGCTATACTAATTCCCTTCCCGTATGTCTTTCTATTCTTCCCAGACGCAAAATTCAAAAAGCCCGCGTCGGGCCGGTGAGGTGACTAATCCAGGCCTGCGCGGGTCATCCGGCGCATTCTGGACGCCTTGATGGGCTTACGGCTGTCCTTGGTCTTGCTGGTGACGTCATCTGGTCGCGCCGGTGGGAGCTGGTTCCGCGCCACCTCCAAGATGGCGCCGCTCCTTCCGGGGCACAGCTGTGATGCGTATCCGGGGGGCGGCCATTTTGGAAGACGTCTCTCACCAGTGCGGAGGTGCGTGCGCCCGCTCCTGTTTCCCGCTCACCGCTCTCTTCCTGCTCCTGCGGTTCACTGTGGATTCCCGCCTTCTAGAGCTGCTTCGCCATCTTGTGTCGGGGGCCGCCATCATCAGAAAGGTAGGCCGCAAATTTTCTCACCAGGGATTCAGTTTCAGCGCAGGTTGCTTGATCACTGGACATCTGTAGTTGGGGTGTCGGGGATCACCGCTCTTTCACTCGGGGGTGAGTTTCTTTATTTGGTGACAGCTTCACCGTGGCCGGGGACCAGACCTCAAGTAGGGGGACGAGAACTGGAGGAGAAGCAAAGAAACACAGGTTGCTGAGGCCATGACACCGAGGGATTAGCCTGATACACTACAGGGGTGAACAAAGCCGGGACAGACTCTGGTTATGCATAGTATATGTTAGGTTTTATTCATTCAAGCTCAGGAAGAGCGAGGCAGGAGTGGGGGGGAGTGACCTGCTTCAAAAATCCGCATGGGCCACGCACTAGGGGGGAGGAGGGTGGATCTCCTGGGCCCTAGTGAAGTCCTTTGGGACTGGACGCGGTGGGTGAGTGAACTTCATCCCACGTTTCCTCCGGACGGTTGGAGAGGAGTCCAGCTTCCCAAAGGCAGTGATAGAATTCTACTGTCTTTTGTCTTGTCTAGTGTTTGTTGTGTCCCCCCAGGTGTACCCTCTTGTGTGCTCCCCCTTGTGTATTGCTGTAGGTGGTGAAGTGAGGTATTGCAGTTCGAGAAGAAGAGGAGGTCGGGATTGTGGTCCAGGTGCATCAATCAAGAACAGATATCGGCAGCAAAGTCATCTCATACTTTTAAATGAGTAAGGAACTCAGGCTAGTATCACATAACATTAAGGGGTTTAACAGCCCGGTTAAACGCAGAATCGCCTTCCGAGATTATAAGCGTAAAGGGGCAGAAATTCTGTTTCTGCAAGAAACACACTTCTCTCAAGACAACTACCCCAAATTCCTGGATAAGGACTACCCGACACACTTTTTGTCTTCCGCGAAAGTCAAAAAAAAAGGGGTGGCCATACTAATTCATAAAAGAATACCGTTCGTACCCGATAGGACTTTCAAAGATAAAGAGGGCAGATTCCTCATAGTAAGAGGTGCAATCCAAGGGTTCCCAATTACTCTAGCAACAATATATGCCCCTAATGAGACGGCCCCCGTTTTTTTCTCTACCTTCTTTGGGAAACTCAACAAAGTGGCCAGAGGTAATATCATTGTCGCTGGAGACTTGAACAGGGCACTACGGGAGGACCTTGACAGATGTTCATCCACTAATATTACACACAGATCTGACATACTAACAATTAAAAAAGGGTTACGTGACTGCCAACTACTCGACATCTGGAGGGAACAACACCAGAGACTGAGAGAATACACCTTCTACTCACACCCACATGACACATATAGCAGGATAGATTACTTCCTTGTATCCAACAGAATGGTCCCTGGGGTCTCTCGCACCGAGATCCATGATATTTCATGGTCAGACCATGCATCTATAGAGCTGCGGTGCACACTAATCCCACTAGACAGACCTAGAGCGAACTGGAAACTAAACGAAATCTTGCTGAAAATCCCAGCCCTACAGGTGGAAATTGGGGAAAAGCTCACACAATACTTCGAGGAGAATGAGGGGAGTGTGGCTACGCACTCCAGACTGTGGGAGGCCCATAAGGCTACCCTCAGGGGGGTCATTATGAATCTGGCCGCTAAACGGAAAAGAGAACGGGAGGGAAAAATTTTGAAGCTAGAGGAACAGCTAGCAGAGCTTTCCTCCCTCCACAAAAAAATAAGAATGCCCACACGTTAACTCAAATACTAGCCACTAAAACTAGTCTTAACCTCCTCCTCTCCGCCCAGGCCGAGAAGGAATTGACCTGGTCCAAGCGGAAATTTTATGAAAAAGCTAACAAGCCTGACACACTACTTGCCAATAAGCTAAAAAAACAAGCTTCCAAACTATCACATTCACGCAATTCGAAACCAAGATGGGGACCTTACCTCCATCCCAGCGAACATAGCAGAGGAATTCAAAAAGTATTACGAAATATTATACAATGGAGATAAGGTAACCCATAATCCGAAAACAAAGGAGGATTTACGGACCTTCTTAATAGAGGCACATTTACCCATTTTGAAGAGATGCGAAAGGGAGGCACTCCAGTCGGACTTCACGATGGAGGAACTCTCTGGGGTCATCAAAGCACTAAAACCGGCTAAAGCCCCAGGGCCAGATGGCTTTTCGAACTTATATTACAATAAATATTTAAAAATTCTAGCCCCCCACATGTTAAAGTTATTCAATGAAATCTTAGCAGGGGCCTCATTCCCAGCACAAATGCTCCAAGCCTCAATATCGGTGATCCATAAACCCGGAAAGGACCCGGCAGACTGTAAGAGCTACCGGCCCATTTCACTGATTAACTTGGACCTCAAAATATACTCTAAACTTATAGCCAACAGGGTGGGTAGTGTTCTTCCCGGGTTAATTCACACGGATCAAGTAGGGTTTATCGGAGGTAGACAAGCGGCAGATAACACCAGGAGAATTATTGACCTAATTGATCTGGCCCAAAAAGAAAAAATTCACTCCATGGTGTTAAGTCTGGACGCTGAAAAAGCCTTCGATAGAATAGATTGGCCCTACCTATCGGAAACACTGAGAGCATTTGGCTTTGAGGGACGCCTCCTGCAGGCCATCCTGGCGTTGTATAAAAACCCAACAGCAAGAGTGAGATATCAAGGTTTCCCCTCAGAACAGTTTGAAATCAAAAGCGGAACACGTCAAGGATGCCCGCTGTCGCCACTACTGTTCGCCTTATGTATAGAGCCTTTGGCGGCACACATCAGAAATAACCCAGATATCTCTGGTATCCCTGTGGGAGACCAAATGCACAAAGCCGCTCTATATGCGGACGATGTCATTCTCACAATAGCCAAATCTCTCACATCTCTCCCAAATGTATTCAACATACTGGGCAAATTTAACCAAATTTCGGGATTTAAGATCAATCAGTCTAAATCAGAAGCCCTCAATATTAATCTACCAAAAGAAGTTGAAAAACTGATTGACCTCAATTTTCAGTTCAAATGGCAACCCTCCGCTATCAAATATTTAGGGGTTTATCTCACAAGGGAGTACAAAACTTTATATAAAGCAAATTTCCCCAAGATCATAAAGACGCTGGGGGAGGATCTCCGAACCTGGATGAAGGGGAGCATCTCATGGATTGGGAGGATACATAGCGTGAAAATGAATCTCCTCCCAAAGATGCTATATCTTTTCCAGAGTCTCCCTATCCCTTTGGTGCAGGCGGACATCCTCTCCCTCCAGTCAAAAATTATAAAATTTATTTGGAACGGGAAAAACCCAAGAATTGCTAAAGGAATATTAAAACGTCCCATTCATCCTGCGGAGGGTGAGCGGTGCCTTGCTTGCAGGCCTACTATAAAGCAGCCCAATTAGGGCAGATTTTCCAATGGCACACAGACCCAAGCCTACGGAGATGGGTTGAGTTGGAGAAGAGATGCTGTGCACCAATTGAAATCCGAAATTTAATCTGGCTACCCAGAGAAGGGGTACGCAAGATGAACAATCCGCTGCAGACCATGGTCAATTCATTATAAGTTTGGGAGGCCACGAAATTCAAATGTAATTTGACTACCAAAACATCATTAATGACACCAATAGTGGGCAACCCAGACTTCGCTCCGGACCTGAATAGCAAAAATTTCTTGATATGGACTCAGAAGGGCTTCTCCCGTCTAAAAGATCTGGAGGGCATAACGACCATACAAACATTTGACCAAATTAAATCCTCTAAGAATATCCCAAACAAATTTTTTAGGTACCTCCAGATCAGAGATTTCTACAATAAAACACCAATTCGACCGGCGCGAACAAATTTTGAGCAGCTGTGTTCCAGAGATACGGACACAAGGGGACTCACATCTAGAATGTACAGGGAAGTGATCTGCCAGAAGTCGCCCATTGACAATAGACTGAGTTACATGAGACACTGGGAATCAGACCTAGGAGAGACTTTAGAGGACGACGAATGGGACAGAATTATACAGGCGGCGGCGAAAAGCTCAATCTGCACCACATTAAAGGAGAACGCATATAAAGTCCTTATGAGGTGGTATTACACTCCGACGCGCTTAGCGAAATTTGTAAAAGGCTACTCCCCTCTCTGCCCTAAACAGTGTGGGGAAGCAGCTGACCTCAGACATATGTTGTGGTCTTGCACTAAGGGGGCCCCTATTTGGGAACAAATCAGAGATTGGATTCAGCGGATTCTCGATTTGGAGATCCCCCTGGACCCGTGGCTGTTCCTATTGGGCATGCGGATCCAGGGTCTGTCAAATGCGTCGCATAAATTAATCGCGCATTTTGCTACAGCCACAAGATGTGAGATCGCAGCATTATGGAAACAGCAGGAGATACCAATTATCCCTAAGATCAAAAACAGAATTTGGCATGTCTGCCGGATGGAACAATTAACGAGTTTAGTTAATGACTCCGGCACAAATGTTCTAAAGGTCTGGGATCCATGGTTGACCCAGGTAGACATCCCAGGAGTGGACGCCACCTCAATCTTGCACTAATTAAACTAGGTGCGTTCTCCTTTAAGGGCAGATTAGACAACACGACTCAGCGACGCACAGTTAGCAGACCTTCATGTAGTCATAGAATAGGGAAAAACAAATAAAAGAAAGAAACCTCAGAAGAACCTGTCCCAGTTAAAACCCTTAGCTATTGCCTAAAAGGTTGAACAAGAGATATCTAAAAAACTGCACCAGAGCCTGGCAACCTACCACCTCCCTCCCCCCCCCCCTAACCTCTTTCCCTGTCCCCTTGTCAAGTTCGTCTGGTCTTGTTTGTAAAGTGTTAAGTGGATGTGTCTTCGAGGCGTCATTACATGTGTTTAACAAAACTGGAAATGTAATAATGGGCTGTGGAACATTGGCTGTATTTGTACTTTCCAATAAAAATTTAAAGTTGAAAAAAAACAAAAACATTTTTTTATATTGCATTGAGTAATGGAAACCCAGGACAGTGTTGGTGCTAGCTAGATATAAACACTCCAGACATGTACCAATCTTTAAACCCTTGGGTATTTAATGTTGGTACAGATAAGAAGCATGGCTTACTCCAACCCGTTTACCCTGTGGTCAAAATATTAGTACAGCTCAACCCCGTTATAGCGCAATCTGCTATAGCGCGAATCCGCTTTTAATGCTGTCTGAGCGTGGCTCCCGATTTAAAAACATCTCCAAGGTTTTATTTTTATATAATATTCAATGCATTATTGCTAACAGACACACGCTGATACACATATATTCACACACCCCTACACCATGCGGGAATTGAACCCATGATCTTTCATATGCTGGTGCAATTCTCTAGCTGCTACACCACAGTATTGGTGTGATGAATCTGACTCTATAAACAAACGTAACATCTACTGCACAGTGCAGTCCATGGGTGATCAGGGTTCAATTCCCGCATGTGTATTATATAAAATGTATTCACTGTTGGGCTGTCATTGATCAGAGAAGGGTCATGTGACCCTCCTGCGCTCAAAAGTCAGTCAAATTGAAAGCTTGGGAGAGCGTATGTAAGCACCTCGGAGCCTGATGAAGTGGAGAGAGCTGCAGATGCCGGGTAAGTCCTCGCAGAACCGTTCTTCCTGATTGCGCCGACCATTTCGCGATCCTGGTTATAACGTGCTCATTATGTGGACCAAGAGCACCGCGTTATAACGGGATTCAGCTGTATTAAGGGTTTCATATTTTTTTTTTTCATTTACAAACCTACTTTACATCCCTATCATTAAAAAATATATATATATATATATATATATATACACACACACACACACACACACACACACACACACACACACACACACACACACACACACACAGTTAGGTCCGGAAATAATTGGACACTGACAGAATTTTCATAATTTTGGCTCTGTACGCCACCACAATGGATTTGAAATGAAACAACTGAGATGCAATAGAAGTGTAGACTTTCAGCTTTAATTCAAGGGGTTGAACAAAAATATCGTATGAAACGTTTAGGAATTGCAACCATTTTCATACACAGTCCCCTTATTTCAGGGGCTCAAATGTAATTGGACAAATTAACACAATCATAAATAAAATGTTAATTTTTAATACTTTGTCGAGAATCCTTTGCAGGCAATGACTGAAGTCTGGAACGCATGGACATCACCAAACGCTGGGTTTCCTCCTTTGTGATGCTTTGCCAGGCCTTTACTGCAGCTGTCTTCAGTTGTTGTTTGTTCGTGAGTCTTTCTGCATTAAGTTTTGTCTTCAGCAAGTGAAATGCATGCTCGATCGGGTTGAGATCAGGTGATTGACTCGGCCATTGCAGAATATTTCACTTCTTTGCCTTAAAAACATCCTGGGTTTCTTTCGCAGTATGTTTTGGGTCATTGTCCATCTGTAAAGTGAAGCGCCGTCCAATCAACTTCACTGAATTTGGCTGAATCTGAGCAGACAATATATCCCTATACACTTCAGAATTCATCCGGCTGCTTCTGTCTTCGTTCACATTATCAAAAACCACTAGTGACCCAGTGCCATTGTAAACCATGCATGCCCATGCCATCACTGCCTCCACCGTGTTTTTCAGATGATGTGGTACACAGCAACTCTCTTTTTTAGATGTCCTCATTACACAGACTAATGGGGAGTTACATACTGATCTTTTTAGAAAGGATACATACAGAAATGCCATTTTAAGGGCAGATAACCATCATCCTCCTTCTCTTATTGATGCATTACCTTTTTCACAGAAAGTCCGGGTCTGCAAAATCACGAGCAGGAAGGATAATATTGAACCAGCTATTGGAGAACTACGTAGTAGATTCCTGGCTAGGGGATATCCTCCTGCTGTGTTAGACCGGGCACTGGATAAAGAGGTAAGTGCTACCAAAAATAAGAAGGAGGACAGGCTTGTATTTACCACTACGTACAGTCATAAGCGAAGCAGAGGAAAAGACCTCCCAGCCCGACGCTACAAGCCTGGTAGACAGCGTGTATCACGCGCAGGCTGTATTAACCCCCAGCACATCGGAGACCAACCATGTAGGAATAAGCACTGTAGCTGTGATGAATCCTTGATCACATTGAACGGGAAAACACTGGACACGATGGGCCCTTGGTCCCTCTAAGGATTCATTTTGCTGGGGGTTAATACAGCATGCGCGTGATACACGCTATCTACCAGGATTGTAACATTGGGCTGGGAGGTCTTTTCCTCTGCTTCGCATATTGCTGGTTTGGCCACGGCTGCTCAGCCTGGAATTAAGACTTTCATTATTGACATTATAAGAAGAGGCTTATACCCCGTGAATATGTACTGTATGTAATCACTTAATTGGTGATTTGAGAACTGGAGTGCTATCGTTATTTTTTTTTCTAACCATTTATTTATTTATTTTTTGTGGCATCTATTTATTCACATTTTTTCTTTCTGTGGAACATTTTTTTTTATTTCTCTGGAGTGAGTATTCGTGCTATTCCTATCCTGTGTGTTTTTTTATTATGGAAGATTATGTAGAAGTGGAGGATGAGGAAGGGGTTACTGATACCTATGCCTTTAACTGTGGAGACACTCACCGTCAGAGGAGGGCAGAGTCAGTTTTTGATGAAGGTGCTAATTTCATCTGTGAAGAGCCTGCTGACTTAATTACCCACTTCCTTACATTGGAAAAACTGTTATCACAGGACATTAGGTATTGGTGGGACATTACCACTCTTGAGAACTATGCTAGAGTTAAAAGGATTCCGTGAGGCTTACGCTTGAAAAAGGTACCGTCCTTTGGCTTTATTAATAAAGATTTTGAGAATGACTGGAAAGCCATATTAGATCATTGCTCATTTAAGCTAATCAAATTGATCATTAAGTATAAGCTAAATTAAAAAAAAGAAAGTGAGAGCCAATGTGAAAGTCCTACAGGATAAATTGAAAGGTTGCAGAAAAATGGAGAATTTTATTAAATATGACCAAACACTTTTAAGCAACGTGGGTGCTATGGAAAAGTCTCTAATGATTAAGAAACAACAAAAGTTTGATAGGGACAAGATAGACTATGAGAAGCAGCAAGTTTATATATGGCAACGCTACACTACAAAAGCACAAAAGCCACAACCAAAATCTGGTTCTAAATATCAGAATAATAAAAAACAAGGTGACTCCAAGAACCCGAATAAATCCATCCTAAAACGCCATGGAAACGCTTCCAGTTTTGAGTCAGATGGTTCTGACTATGAGAGTCGTTCACTAGGCGTTTCCTTTTGTGATGATGATGATAATTGGCGAGTTAGATCTACCTCCCCTGAAACCGACTCTTCACAAAAATCTGTTATGATGCCCTCTCGGAAAGAAGATAAACCTTCATACTCCTTGTTTCAAAAGGAGTCAAAAAACGAAAGAGGACAAGGAGATCATCAAAGAAGAGAAGGGGGGAGGGGGATCCGGGGGATCGAGCAAAAGAAAGAAATATGCATAGGAGAAGTTGTGGATAATGTTATCAACATTTCACATAAGACTCTTACAGATGACCAGATTGCGGTTCTAAATAGAGGTTTAAATTTTGCCCCATACCAAGATTTTAATTTATTCAATACCATCATTGATCTCCAAAAATTAATTGGCAAATTGTCTCTTAAAAAATATTTTAATAGAAAAAAGGGACAACAGAGGTTCCACTATATTCCACTGATAGAGGTCTAGCTGAGAATGTTGATGGTATTGATGTTTCAATGGAGAATTTGGATTTGCATTCATTTCGTGAACAATGTGCTTTATCAGATCTTAGAGATCTTTATGATGAACAAAATCAGGATTTGGAGCCTGAGATCCCTTCCTCATTCAGCTTCTTTGGGCAATTACACTTAGGTCTTAAGAAGAAATCAACCTTTTGCCCTCATATTTTTAACAATCATAATATTAAGACCTTTGAGAAGCTGGTTGAGAGGGATCTCAGGTTATTGGCTAGGGGTATTGTACCCCGGGGGGTTCCCTCTTTAAATAAAACGAATCTGTCAGATATTGACTTCCAGGAGATGATTGCCCTCAGGGAAGATAGGTCTATTACAATCAAAAAGGCTGATAAGGGAGGGGCCATTGTGGTGCCCTCTTCTTCAGATTATCAGGCAGAGGCACTTAGATTACTTGAGGATGTTGAATCTTATACAAAATTGACATGATCCCACATGTGAGTTTCTACACCTTTTGAAAGAGATTCTTGAAGAAGGAAAGGCCCTATTTGTACTTAACACAAAGGAATATGAGTTTCTCTACAATGCCTCACCTATTGTGCCCATCTTCCACCATCTCCCAAAGATCCATAAGTCACTTGTCCGCCCTCCTGGGCGGCCCATTGTGGCCAGTATTGGATCTTTGGGAGATGGGTTATCACGCTACAGTACATTGATGGTTTTTTACAGCCACTGGTAAAAAATCTGCCTTCTTTTCTGAGAGATTCTATGGATCTTTTATCCGCTATAAAAAATGTTATGATAGAAAAAATTAAACTAAACATATACTAAGCGCTTAACCTATTAGCCTAACTTAACAATACACGATAATGATGGATAAGTGCTCTAAATGTTGGAATTCCCTTACAAAGATACAACAATAAACTAGTGAATTCTACAGACTAATATAACAAACTGAGAAGACGGCTGCCTAAGGATTGAAAAACCACAAACCTATCCACAAGGTAAGTACAACAATAGCTTAAAAACAAAAATAAAACAAACAATGAAAGAAAACAGAAATAGTCCTTGGCGCACTATCTGGTATATAAACCTGCAGAAAAATGAAGTCCAAAGATCTTGGTAGTGAGGATTGTTGGTCCGGAATCCAATCGTACTCAAAGTCCTCTGAGGTGGTGGAATCAGATTTGTGCGAATGATGCTTTAATGCATGCCAGACCAATATGATTGGGTTCAAAGCAGGATCTTAATGAATGTTGCAGATGTGTTTTGGGGTCAATGTCTTGGAAGGACTGGTGACCACTCCAGATGTGAAGTATTCAGAAATGTTACGTTCTTCCCTCTGAGCAATAATGACCTTCTGTATGTAGACTCTCTAATATGAGGAAAAAGCCTTAATGGACTGGTCATGCACAGCTGCATCTAAAGACTTAGTAAACAATTATTTGGAAGTCTGACTCCTCCTCCCTGTCAGACTTCCAAATAATTGTTTACTAAGTCTTTAGATGCAGCTGTGCATGACCAGTCCATTAAGGCTTTTTCCTCATATTAGAGAGTCTACATACAGAAGGTCATTATTGCTCAGAGGGAAGAACGTAACATTTCTGAATACTTCACATCTGGAGTGGTCACCAGTCCTTCCAAGACATTGACCCCAAAACACATCTGCAACATTCATTAAGATCCAGCTTTGAACCCAATCATATTGGTCTGGCATGCATTAAAGCATCATTCGCACAAATCTGATTCCACCACCTCAGAGGACTTTGAGTACGATTGGATTCCGGACCAACAATCCTCACTACCAAGATCTTTGGACTTCATTTTTCTGTCAGGTTTATATACCAGATAGTGCGCCAAGGACTATTTCTGTTTTCTTTCGTTATTTATTTTATTTTTGTTTTTAAGATATAAAAAATGTTAGTTGGAAAAAGACTTTTAGATGGGTGACATTGGACGTGATGTCACTTTACTCAATCATAGATCACGAGCAAGGGATTCGAGCAGTGGAATTTTTTCTTGATGCTTCTACATTGTCCATTTCATTACGTGCCTTTCTTTTGGATTCTATTATGTTTCTGCTCACCCATAATTATTTTTCTTTTGATGCACAATTTTATCTTCAGACACGGGGTACTGCTATGGGGACGTCATTTGCCCCCTCTTATGCTAATTTGTTTGTGGGTCTTTGGGAATCCACACACATTTTCGGTGCTGATAATTCTTTTCGTCATCAGATTATTTTCTATAAACGGTATATTGACGATTTGATTATGATTTGGGATGGGGATTTATTATCACTGCATGCCTTTATTCATACACTTAATACTAATTCTTTAAATCTTAAATTTACTTATGAAGAACACATGAATCACATCAATTATTTAGACATTACTTTATTTATTGACACGACAGGCACTATTCAAACGGACATTTTTAGAAAGCCTCATTCACGTAATACTTTATTGGAAGCAGACAGCAGTCATTCTAAATCATCATTCGAAGTATACCCAAGGCTGAATTCCTTCGACTAAGACGGCTTTGTTCAAATGACGATTTATTTGAGCATCAAGCAGAGGAATTAAAAACTCGATTTGCTCAAAGAAAATATAATCACACTGATATTGAAGCAGCATATCTGTGTGTCAAATCTACAAACAGGATCGATTTGTTATCGAACTCGTCTGTGAAGTTCAAGAAGAAACATGAATTGGATCGAGTGACGTCTGCTCTATTTGTCACCCAGTTTAGTCGCCAGGCTGAACAGATTCGTTCTATCATTTATAAACATTGGGGGACCCTCACTCTTGATAAGGACCTACATAGTTCAGTTAACCAGGGTCCAGCCATTACTTTTAGGAAATCCAAATCCTTATCTGACTATCTTTCTCCAAGATTGTTTGACTCTAAGAAGTCTAACAAATCTGTTTAAAATAAAAGGTTTTTTTAAATGTGGAAAATGTTGCGTTTGCTGCTATGCGAAACCAATTAAGTCTATTAAGACTATTTATTCTAAAAAGAACTATAGGATCCCATCCTTTATTAATTGTGACTCACAATTTGTCATATACTTTCTTACCTGTGGCTGTGGCCAAGGGTACGTGGGCTGCACTATACGCCCTGTTAAAAACAGAATCATGGAGCATATACGTTCCATTAAAAGAAAAGATTTCATGTTACCAGTTTCAAAACATTTTACTGACTGTCCTTCAGGAGGTCTATCAAATGTTCATTTTTCTGCTGTAGAACTGGTGCCCATGCCCATGAGAGGGGGTGATAGATTAAAGCTCCTCAACCAGCGGGAGATGTTTTGGATCCATTCTTTGGATACATTATCCCCTGCAGGAATTAATACAGAATGGGATCTAGAAAAGGTGAAGGGAAACACAAAATGGATGTGCCCCCTAAAAGAATTCACTTAAATGCACACCATAACAGTGTAAAAATTAACTTTTAATAAATTTACTTAAAACATATATTACCAAAGTAATGTGTAATGTGAATTAAAAATATATTAAATCAACGCTATCAGGCAACCTTGTCGTCAGTTATAAGTTCATACTATATCATTTAACCACTTAATAATGGTGGGATATGGAGGACACAGATTGCTAGGAGTCAGGGTGTTAACCCCTCTGGAGCAACGGTGAGACCCAATAATGGAAGTGTATAGATGTACACAAGTGAGTGGCCAATGGGTTAAATGTCCAGCTACCTTGCTAGATCAGCCAGCACTGCGCACTATAATGGAGACTTTAGTGTGTTAAAATAAGAGTGCTAGAGTGATAAAGCTGGCAAATGCAGTGATAATGGTAGTACATACACTGCTTGTCCGGGATGGGAAGGGAGCGAAGATAGCAGGGATACACCATGAAAAATAAAAAATAAATGCATACAATAGTGTAATAAGTTCTTTTCAATCTGGATAAAACATGTATGTCTTGGCTCTATAGCAATGCCTACTTACAGCAGGTCAAAAGGTAAAAAGCATTGATCTACACAGCAGGTAGAAAGGTGTCAGGATCTTCAGGAACAACAGCCCAGGTTTACAGCATAAGAAATCAGCACCTCAGCTCAGACGTCAGTAGATGTGAGTGGATCAGAGACATGCAAAAGAAAGGCAGACCATAGTGTCGATCGTGCATAAAATTTATATAAACAAACAACAAATTTTAGGAATTGTACTCACATTGTGTACATAATCATAGTTCACATAAGGCTTTACTTGAGGCAAATGGAGTGCTGGTTCAGTGTGGAGCAGCTCACCGGGGATCTTCTCCTTAGACTCACAACAGACCGGGTGGGAGATGGCGTCTGACGTCACATCCGCTGTTGGGGTGACGGCATCCGGTCTTGGAGGCAAACGGTGGGGGAACTCAGCAACTCTGAAGCCTTCAGTAGAAAGAGCAGCTGCAGCAATGAAAGTGGCTCTACGCGTTTCGTCGTACTAGACAACTTCCTCAGGAGCATTCATTGAGGAGAAGATCCCCGGTGAGCTGCTCCACACTGAACCAGCACTCCATTTGCCTCAAGTAAAGCCTTATGTGAACTATGATTATGTACACAATGTGAGTACAATTCCTAAAATTTGTTGTTTGTTTATATAAATTTTATGCACGATCGACACTATGGTCTGCCTTTCTTTTGCATGTCTCTGATCCTCTCACATCTACTGACGTCTGAGCTGAGGTGCTGATTTCTTATGCTGTAAACCTGGGCTGTTGTTCCTGAAGATCCTGACACCTTTCTACCTGCTGTGTAGATCAATGCTTTTTACCTTTTGACCTGCTGTAAGTAGGCATTGCTATAGAGCCAAGACATACATGTTTTATCCAGATTGAAAAGAACTTATTACACTATTGTATGCATTTATTTTTTATTTTTCATGGTGTATCCCTGCTATCTTCGCTCCCTTCCCATCCCGGACAAGCTACTATTGAAAGGAATCTGTACACATTCCTGGAAGGTTGAGAATTTGATCAGTGATCACCTTGACACATTTTATTTTGAATTTTAATTTTGTGCACTATTTTATCACAGATTGGGTGTGGTTAGCGCCGGTAACAAATCACTTTAAGTTCACTTAGTACATACACTGCAGCATAGACCTGCCAGACACGGCAGTGCTGTGCAAGGAAAGCAGGCACACTCACTATAAAATTAAAGGATTAAATAAATAACTAACTAATGGGATCAACACAGTTAGAGCCAGGAGACTGCTGACACTACATTAAAACAGCTCCAAGTAGGAGACTGACAACATTGCGCGTCCAACGCGCGTTTCCCTCCAGCAAAGGAGCTTCTTCAGGGACAAATTTTAAATCTAAAACATTTTTCATGAACATTTTGTATGAGTATTCTTGCTATGCTTCCGTCTCACGATGATAATAATGATTGTCTGTTTATTAAGTTATTTATTATTGTCATTTTTTTCTGCTTTCTAGTGATCAAATAAGATATATATTTATTAATGAATTCAATTGTCCTACATTTTCTTTTGGCATCTATTCTTCTTTATTATTTATTATTTGTTTTCCTTTTTCTAACTATATATTTACTTTTTTCTAGAATAATATTGTGTTTTACATATGTCCTTTAAACCATATCTATTGTGTCTAGGAGTTTGATGATATACCATTCATATGCCATCTTATGATATTAAAATTAACAAATCAATGGGTTAAATATACATTGAATATTCACTATAGATTTGGACATGTGTATGTTTATGTTTCCACAGTTGATATATATGTGTTATTGATATTTCTTTTGTATGTGATTGGTCTTTTTTATTAATTTTTTACCTGTTTATTCCCTCTATGTGGATCTCTTCCCTCTGAGCATTACGCCCCTTTCCTGTGTTTCATTTCACAGGGAATTTGTGTCCTGGGGGTTTGTGTTTACCTGGACACAGGTGGGCGGTGCTTTTGAGGGTGTAAACCATATAAGAGTTTGATTAAGACCAGTGAAACTACTCTTTGATAAAGCGCACCATGCGAGAGGTTTCTCTTTTTAATTAGTTATGTCCCAATAAATAATTTGTTATTTTTTCTATTAGCCTCCAGTTCTCGTTTTTTCATAGTTGTGATCCAAGTCTTTTCCTTCCTGCTTACTACGTACAGTCAAGCTGGTGGTTTTATTAAATCTACCAGTCTTAAACACTGGCATATTCTGCAAAATGATGATATATTATCTGAAAGTTGCTGTGTACCACCAATGGTGGCATTCAAAAGAGGGAGGAATCTGGCGGATAGCCTGATACATGCAGATAATGAGGGTAACTACAGAACTCCTCATTTTCTGGAGGGTGGCAGACCGGGTAACTTTAGATGCATGAGCTGCTCGGTCTGTAACAGTCTGACTACCGGTAGTCAATTCAGTCACCCCCCAAAGCGGGAGAATCATAAAAATTAAAAATAGACGCCCCACAGCGTGTGCTCCGCTGCTACAGAGACTGGAACAGTGAAAGACATTATTGCTTGGCACGGCGAATTGGCTGTACTGCTGTTCAGCTGAACTGGAGACCTCCTAAGTACTACCTTGAGGCTGAGGGCTGTACTAACAGCTAACCGATTGGAAGACCACCCAGGCCCTACCCCCGAGGCTGAGGGATTGAGAAGGAGAGAGCCACGACATCTCTATTGGCGTCCGTTGGTGCTTGGGTAACATTAACCCTGAAATGATTGTTTTTTCTATCTAAATGTACGCTTAATACTCACCTTTATTTTGTGGTTACTAATATAATTTTTAATGCACTATGAGCGTTGTGCGCTGTGTTTTTTTGTATTTCTGTTTGCTATTAGGGGGTATTTGAGCCATCCCTGGTGCCACAGCTGCAGACGTTCCATATACTCTACGTGTTTAAAGGTCACCTCTTTTTGTACATCACTATATCACCTCACTTTTATTGATTGTAGTAGCGCACTATATCTTTTCACATTTTCTCACTCCAGATAGGGAGACTTTCTTATTGAGACGTGAAGCATTCTGGATACATGCTTTAAATACCAGCAACGGTATGGGTCTTAATGAGCAACAGAATTTAAAATGCTTCCTTAATAGAAGGTAATTTTTTGTCTTTCTACAGGCATATTTGATCTTGCACCATCCATGGACTCTGCACTTACCTATTGGGAAAATTATCCTTTTTGTGTGGTTTTTTTCCCTTCCCTCCTTCCCCCCCCACCCCCTGGCTGTGTGTACCCATTTCTGACTAGGTATACACACTAGTATATTCTAAATACTGATGTACTGCATATTCTTATGTGGCATTTCACGGTAACTTTGCAGGATTATACTGATGTCATCAGCAGTATACAGTCACATGTTTTTAATAGTATATTGCTGTATTAGTTTTGTGCACATATGCTTTATGAATATTTTGGTGTGTGGTTTATTTACACTTTCAGGGTGATTTATAGGAGTGTGTCACTCCTCCCTGCTCTGACACTGATCCCATGGCGACGGATACATCTTTGTCCAGCCCTGTGAGTACAGTCTTGATTGGTGCACACCCCCCCCTTCCCCTCGACGGGCGGGTCACGCTGACGTCATCATGGGGGAGTGTTCAGTCTGGGGAGAGGTGTGGCTGTGGCTGCATTCCTCCAAGACAGCTCTATGCTGTATTGCCAGGGATTTAGACCTAGACGTCTGACGTCACTAGGGGGTGCCATATGGTAGCTCTGACATCACTAGGGGGCGCCATATGGTAGCTCTGACGTCACTAGGGGGCGTCAACATCCTGGTTATGTGGCAGAGCGGGGAGAGTATCAGGGGGGTGGTATATATTGTGACTGTTTTCTTGTGTTTGGTAGCCTTCACCTTGAGAAAGGCAGTATTAGACTGCCGAAACGTTGGACTTTATGGCATATTAAACCTCCTTTGAGTAAGACCGTGTGCCTGCTTCTT
Source organism: Ascaphus truei (assembly GCF_040206685.1). Taxonomy (NCBI): domain Eukaryota; kingdom Metazoa; phylum Chordata; class Amphibia; order Anura; family Ascaphidae; genus Ascaphus; species Ascaphus truei. Next base: position 165,825 of record NW_027456930.1, read on the forward strand.
CTTCTTTGTCCGGCTACAGGAAGGGTCAGGAGACAGGGAGGACAGAGGCAGGAGAAACCCATCTGACTCCGGCCTTGCCTGTCCCTACGAATACAAACATACAACCCCTCACTGAATAACATAGCCCTAATCCCATGTAATAATCCTGGGTGTAAACAAAATAATGGTTTTATGAATATTGTAATGGTTTATTAGGAACCTAGGAGGTGGCTAGTGGTGCTGTTATGTGTATTTTTGTTTATTGTGGGTAGTGGGGGTGGATGAACGGGGTATTGGCCCCAAGGATGGGTGTTTAGGCCTACCGGGTGGGGGGGGGGGGTAGCGGGAGGGGTTAACCCCTTCATTACCTTAGCGGTATTAACCACGAAGTTAAAGAAGAGGTTAAGTCATCCTGCAACCCCCTGGCAAGGCCTAAACACCCACCCAGGGCCAAATACCACCTTCACCCACCCCCGCTACCCACAATAAGCCTGGCACGGGTGTATAACCCCTTCATTGCCTTGGCGGTAATGAAGTTGCCTGTAAATGCATTTTTTATGCATCGGATTCATGCCGGGGGTCTCTGGTGCTGATATTAATGGATATCAGCTCTGGGACACATGCATGTTATTTTCATCGCAGCTTCACCCCACCTTCTTGCCAACTTTTGTGGCGGGACAATTTGGAGAAGAAACAGCAATTTTAAAGTGGCGATCAGCCGCAATAAGCTGATCAGGGCTTATAGAATTGAGCGTGTTTGAAAAACTGGCGATCAGTGCTGAAAAGTGGCTTATCACCGCGCGTCTGCCGATTTTATTTATTTATTTATTTTCCGGCAAAAAAACCCCGGTTATTTTTGCTCTAATCGCCAGCTTCTCTGGGCTTTCTGAATCGCTGTAGGCTTTTTTGGCTATAAACTGGTGATAAGTGGCTTATCGCTGCTTACTGCATGAGGGCCTTAGGGAGGATTTGTTCCTGTAAAGTACACCTAGTTTGGCATAGGATTTGGATGTCAGGGTATCAATGTGCATCCCAAATGTTAAATGGGAGTTGAACTATATGCCCAGATATTTCAAACAAGTAACAGGGGCTAGGATGGTATTAGAGCTGGTTTTTATCTGAAGCTCTGTCATTGGCAGCTTTAGCAATTTAGCTCTGGTCCCAAATACCATTGTTACAGTCTTGTCAGTGTTTAAAATCAGTTTGTTTTGGGAAATCCAGTTTCAAGTCTCAAAAAATCAGATTGAAGTATGTGTTCAAGGTCAGAGAGGCGAGGGCTGCGTGCATATAGGATCAGATCCAAGGCCTCTCACAATAACCTGTTAGGAATATTATTTTCTCATCTATCCGACATAAGTATAAAATATACTCTACCAAGACCCCTAATACAGAGTTACCCACCTTATACGGGAGCAGCTGCCAGACGAGTACAGTAAATGTATCTTATTTCTTTTACCACTGGAGGGCAGCGTGGAGTTGCAAGGAGTGGCGCCCGTAAGGACGACGTGCCAGTTAGGCGGAAGGAGACGCGCGCACACACTTTTATGTGAAACGGATATTTTTGGGGAGGGATTTAGTAGTCTGAGTGAGAAAATTGATATTTTGTCACAATGGAAAAATGGAAAAATTAACCATTTAAATATGCACAGATTTTATCCCACGTTTGGAAATTAGGGATGTTGCCTAAAAGTCTGAGAATGCATTAAGTGCCACCCACGGGCTTTAATGAAGCAGCATTTGTGGGATAAAGGGAACAGCATCCTGTATAAAGGTATTTTGGGCTCGATATAAATAATTGAAGCCAAAAACTAATATTAAGTAAATTGAGAATGGAAAAATATTCAGCACAAACGTACAGAATGTGATATTCTGAGAGATCTTACAGATGTTATCAAATCCCACAATGAATATATAGAAAATGTCTGTATAGAACGAGTCAAACAAGAATATGCCAATAAAACGTTTAATTGGGAGATACAGGGGCCACAATTCAGGTCAGTTAGCTGGAAGAAGGGAAGCCGGTCAGCCAGAAGAGCAGGTCCTCCGGTCAGCCAGAAGAGCAGGTCAGCCGGTCAGCTCTGAGATCAGCATTACTTATATCCCCTAAACGTTGTCCCCTGCATGTAATGCGCAGAACAGCCTGCACTGCATATACTGTACATGACATACTTAACCCTTTCTTTTCGCGCGACTCTAATCTGAATGATTTGCTAATTGGTTTGTAATTAGAGAGATATTTGTAGCAGAATCCCATGTATGTTCTTTTTACCTTTTTAGATACCGTTTTGTGTAATAAAAGATATGAGATCAGAGGGGCTTCCTGTTTGCACTCGTGTTTTGGCAGAAGTGTATATGTGACCCTATAAATCTCCCTCACACCCGGCTTGGCAGCGTGACACTAGTGCAATGACCTGGGGAAGAATCACTGAGCTGTTAGCAATAGATACAACGGATAGAAAAGACACTACACATAGGTTGGATTAAAGAGAGTATTTTATTGAAATAATGAATCTCTTTGCTGGTAGGGGCCTGCAGCACATTGCAGAGCAATATAGTAACACGCAGAGCAATGCACTGCAGGCCCCTCCGGCAGCAAAGGAGTGAAGACCAATGCAGGGTGTATAAAGATCTCACTGATAATTCATGCACAAAGGGCAATTTGTTGCTGTGATCCAGAGGAAGGCGAAACATAACCCCTGCTGTGCAATGGGGGAAAAAAATTCCTTCCTGACCCCATTAAATGGCGATCGGAGGGTCCCTGGATCACTGCGCAGTGAGATCAGATGGAGCAGCACAGATCAGCGTTGTTATACACAGGGGCACACTCAGTATATAGAGATGTGGGTGATGGGGCCCTTGTGCCCCTGTGTATAACTCACCTGCTCCCCCATCCCCCTGCATATCTATCCCATTCACCCCTTTTCCTCCCGCATACCTCGCAGGGCCGGCCGGCCATTAGGCGGTCGCCTAGCGCGCAAAGGTCCTAGGGGCGCATTAATAATCATTATTATTTTTTTTCTTATTATTTCTAATTTATTTATCTTTTTTTTAAAATTATTATTCTTTTTTTTTATCCAGTATTTTGGCGCCCTTTTGTTTTTATTTTGCGTCGCGCTGGGGTGCGGTCGCACCCCCTGCAGTCCCGATAGCTACGCCACTGTTTATTTTATTATTTTATTTATCTTGTTATTTTTTATACAACTGGGGCACAAATTTTAAGTTTCGCCTCGGGCGCATGAAACCCGTGCTCCGGCCCTGCTCCTTGTTCTCTCTCACCCTCTCACGCCCAATATCCCTATCTCCCTCTAGTACCTGCCCCTCCCGCAGCCTTCCTGATCTTATCTGCCTCTCCTGCGGTCAAACCAACTTCTCAGGGCCCCTAGAATACCCCTGTATCTACGCCCTGGCTCCTCTGCTACCTGCTCCCGGCTTCTTCTCCGCCTAAAAAAGGTGAAGCAGCAGATCTGTCCGCACCTCTCGTATTCTCCTACCTGCTCCTGGGGTCTTCTCCTCCGCCTAAAAAAGGTGAAGCAGCAGATCCGGCCACACCTGTCGTATGCTCCTTGGTCATCGTACACCACGTCTGCCTCCTCGGCCGCCTTGTAGCCCACCTCATTGTTCCACTTGACGCCCGCTTTTTCGTATGCCTCGTCGTCCGCCTCGTAGCCCGCCTCGTCGTCTGGTGGCACAAAGGGCACCACCTTCGTGCGTGTCCTGACCTGCAGGAGACATGAAGTGTTTGTAACCAGAGACAGTGATACTCTGTATCGCAAGAGCTCCTGTGCCACTTATACCCCCTCCGCAATACCACGTTATACCGCCCTCCACAGGGCAAATACCCGTTATACCCACCTCCCCAGGCCCAGTACCCAGTTATACAACCCTCCCAAGGCCCAGTACCCTGTTATACACCCCACCCAAGGCCCAGTACCCTGTTATACGCCCCTCCCCAGGCCCAGTACCCTGTTATACACCCCTCCCAAGGCCCAGTACCCTGTTATACACCCCTCCCCAGGCCCAGTACCTGTTATACCCACCTCACCAGGCCCAGTACCCGTTATACCCACCTCACCAGGCCCAGTACCCGTTATACCCACCTCACCAGGCCCAGTACCCTGTTATACACCCCTCCCAAGGCCCAGTACCCTGTTATACACCCCTCCCCAGGCCCAGTACCCTGTTATACACCCCTCCCCAGGCCCAGTACCTGTTATACCCACCTCACCAGGCCCAGTACCCGTTATACCCACCTCCCCAGGCCCAGTACCCTGTTATACACCCCTCCCAAGGCCCAGTACCCTGTTATACACCCCTCCCCAGGCCCAGTACCCTGTTATACACCCCTCCCAAGGCCCAGTACCCTGTTATACACCCCTCCCCAGGCCCAGTACCTGTTATACCCACCTCACCAGGCCCAGTACCCGTTATACCCACCTCACCAGGCCCAGTACCCATTATGTACCCCTCCCCAGAAGGTCATATTTCTATTTATCAAAAATACATTGAGTAACCTCTGGTTTTCAGGCATGTCCTAGGGGAGTTATCACAGAGACACAGAAACGTCGCTGAGTTTGGTGAGTAACTCCCTTAACCTCTCAGCAGTTGAATTCCCCATTAGGCGCTTAACACGTTAAAAACAAGCGTTGCTATTTCTCTGCATGAAGTTGCAGGTAATTGGAAGAGTTACACAGTGACGGCTATTTCATCACTCACCTTCTTCTCCCGAAACGGTCTTTTCTGTCTTATTTCCGGCTTCACATCGGATATCCATATCCATTCTTGGCCTCTGATCTGTATGCCAGACAATGCTTTAAGACAGGGTTGCGCAACCTTTTTCCCTGCTCCCCCCTCCCCCCTCCCCACCTTGTCTCCGACGTTCTGATGTAACGACGTCATGTGATATCACGTTGCTATGGCAATGCCACATCATGTGACGCCACGTTGCTGTCGCCAGAAGCCGCCGGAGACAAGGAAAGGGAACTTACAGAGGACTTGCGCGCGATTTCCGGCATTTAATTTAAATGCTGTGGGGAAGAGCGAGGGGCCACTGTAAGCGCCGAGCCCCTCCTCCCAAGAAAATGTCGCGCCCCTCGATTTGCACACCCCTGCTTTAAGAGATATTCTGGGACCCTCCAACTCCTCCATCGGACCCTTCCTCATACTCATATTGACTGACCTTGCAGTGCTCTGCCCTGACTTGCACTGACCTGCTATGATGCCTCTCAAAATACCATGCTAACTCATTCTGAACATACATGTGTCCTTTCTACATGTTACTCAGCTTGTATGGGCCACAGACAGCTTTCCCGGGGTCCAGGACTAGTTTCCACCGGGGACCCTCACCCATGGGTCGGCGACCTTGCGAGAACCCACCCCCCCCCCAACCTGTTTTCTCTTGCACTGCCATAGACTACAACATTTCGGCCTGCTGGTCTTTTTCAGGTAAAGTGGCTAAACCCACTAAATCCAGCAAAGAAAGGCCAGCAGCCAAAACATTGTAGTCTGTGGCACAATAAATTATCTTTTTTTATTCAAATCTGTGTGCCCTTTTCCATCAATCTTATTGTATACATTGGACGAAATGCCGGTCTTCCCTGAGACTAAGGGGCACTGGTAAAAGTATCACTAATTGTTTTTTTTGGTATGCAGCAAATCCCCATCATTTTTGCGTTCTCTTGCTCTGCCCCAATCTGACACACCACCTTGCTCTCTCACCCCCCTCTTACACTCCCCCATCACCCTTTCCTTCCCCAAAGGTTGTCCTTTAATCAGATCTTACCCAAATTGTCTCCATCTCCCTTGGAAATGTTCTGTCTTTAAGCTGTGTGGCTCCTCTTGATCCGAACTTTCTTAGCTGACCCCTTTAGGTTTCGGCTCCGAGGGTCTAAAAAATAAGCGACTCCGAAAAGATGTGAAATATGCACAAGGGTCCTAAAATATTTATCTAATGGGGCTCTGAGGGGGAGACTTAAATACTAGTTAATATAATCTATTTAACTAACAAATATGATCTATTAAACTAAGAAATATAATGTATCAAACTAAATAAATATCTATTAAACTAATAAATAGAATCTATTGTACTAAGAAATATAATCTATTCAACTAAATAAATATAATCTATTTAAAAACAATACAATAAAAAGCTGGAGAAATGATACGTTAACCAAGCCACAGATGTGATGCCAATGAGCGTTGAACTCCTTGCAGATCCACCGTCAGCTGGTTGTGGCAGAAAGTGGTGACATGCGGTAGAACAGAGTGGTTGAGCTGTAACCACGGCAGTCAGGTCAGAAATCAACACAATATTTTTTGAAATTTAGAATGAGAATGTTCAATATGTCACATTCTGGGCTCAGACCCTGAGCCCTGTCACATGTTAGCAGCTTGTGATAATAGAAGATATCCATATACTGGGATGTGATAAGAGACATGAAGGTCATTTTATACTGGGTCCCATAACCTGCTTTATATGAAGTATCATTTTACACTAATTAGTAGAGATGCTACATTTTGAAAAATAGCGCTTTTGGCGACATTGTTCATTTTCTCTACAAATGATAAATGAAAAAGTTGGATAAAACGTTATATGTGTGTGTGCGCGTGCAATATATATATATATATATACACATATACATACATACACATATAGTATGTTTATATATATATATCATACTATATGTATATATATTGTCTGTTTTATACACACACTAGCTGAGAGACCCGGCGTTGCCCGGGATGTAAATGCGTAATAGGTAGTATTATTTATAACTCGTGGAACAATAGGTGAGTATTTGTTGTAAAGGTTTCGGGGGGGGGGGGGGGAGAAAGGGGAGCGGGGGGGGAGAAAGGGGAGCGGGGGGGGGAGAAAGGGGAGCGGGGGGGGAGAAAGGGGAGCGGGGGGGGGGGAGAAAGGGGAGCGGGGGGGGGGAGAAAGGGGAGCGGGGGGGAGAAAGGGGAGCGGGGGGGGAGAAAGGGGAGCGGGGGGGGGGAGAAAGGGGAGCGGGGGGGGGGGGAGAAAGGGGAGCGGGGGGGGGGGAGAAAGGGGAGCGGGGGGGGGGAGAAAGGGGAGCGGGGGGGGGGAGAAAGGGGAGCGGGGGGGAGAAAGGGGAGCGGGGGGGGAGAAAGGGGAGCGGGGGGGGAGAAAGGGGAGCGGGGGGGGAGAAAGGGGAGCGGGGGGGGAGAAAGGGGAGCGGGGGGGGAGAAAGGGGAGCGGGGGGGGAGAAAGGGGAGCGGGGGGGGGGGGGAGAAAGGGGGGGGGGAGAAAGGGGGGGGGGGGAGAAAGGGGGGGGGAGAAAGGGGAGCGGGGGGGGGGAGAAAGGGGAGCGGGGGGGGGGAGAAAGGGGAGCGGGGGGGGGGAGAAAGGGGGAGCGGGGGGGGGGAGAAAGGGAAGCGGGGGGGGAGAAAGGGGAGCGGGGGGGGGAGAAAGGGGAGCGGGGGGGGGAGAAAGGGGAGCGGGGGGGGGAGAAAGGGGAGCGGGGGGGGGAGAAAGGGGAGCGGGGGGGGAGAAAGGGGAGCGGGGGGGAGAAAGGGGAGCGGGGGGGGAGAAAGGGGAGCGGGGGAGAAAGGGGAGCAGGGGGGGGGGAGAAAGGGGAGCGGGGGGGGGAGAAAGGGGAGCGGGGGGGGGAGAAAGGGGAGCGGGGGGGGGGGAGAGGAAAGGGGAGCGGGGGGGGGAGAAAGGGGAGCGGAGGGGGGAGAAAGGGGAGCGGGGGGGAGAAAGGGGAGCGGGGGGGGGGAAGGGGAGTGGGGGGGGGGAAAGGGGAGTGGGGGGGGGTGGAGAGCGGTGGGCATATGTATTGTCATAATTTATGTTTGGGCATTTCCCCCCCCCCCCCCGTTCCCCGTGACTCCCCCCCCCCCCGTTCCCTGTGACTCGCGCTCCCCCCCCCGGCGGCCGCTTGGTCCCCCGATGTGCCGTCCTGCTGAGTGAGGCGTGCAGGCGGCTGCAGGAAGCGCCCTGTGTGGGCCTAAGACTCACGCTCCCCCCCCCCCCCGGCGCCCGCTCGATGTGGCGTCTGGCTGAGCGGCGGTAGGAAGCGCCCTGTGTGGGCCTGAGGCTGAGGCGGGACGCGCAGTGGGCCTGAGGCTGAGGCGGGACATGCAGTGGGCCTGAGGCTGAGGCGGGACGCGCAGTGGGCCTGAGGCTGAGGCGGGACGCGCAGTGGGCCTGAGGCTGAGGCGGGACGCGCAGTGGGCCTGAGGCTGAGGCTGGACGCACAGTGACTTACCTGAGCGGGTGGTAGCGCCGGGGAGGTAAGGGAGCGGCTGGGGTAGGAGGGCCGCGCTTCCCGTCCGGAGCCAGTGCAGGATGGCGCACGTGAGGGGGGGGGGAGGGGGGCGGACAGAGGGTGTGTGTGTGTGTATAGAGCTGCTGTGTTGTGTGTGTGTGTGTGTGTGTGTGTGTGTGTGTGTATAGAGCTGCTGTGTTGTGTGTGTGTGTGTGTATAGAGCTGCTGTGTTGTGTGTGTGTGTGTATAGAGCTGCTGTGTTGTGTGTGTGTGTGTGTGTGTATAGAGCTGCTGTGTTGTGTGTGTGTGTAGAGAGCTGCTGTGTTGTGTGTGTGTGTGTATAGAGCTGCTGTGTTGTGTGTGTGTGTGTGTGTATAGAGCTGCTGTGTTGTGTGTGTGTGTGTGTGTGTATAGAGCTGCTGTGTTGTGTGTGTGTGTGTGTATAGAGCTGCTGTGTTGTGTGTGTGTGTGTTATAGAGCTGCTGTGTTGTGTGTGTGTGTGTGTGTATAGAGCTGCTGTGTTGTGTGTGTGTGTGTGTGTATAGAGCTGCTGTGTTGTGTGTGTGTGTGTGTGTGTGTGTATAGAGCTGCTGTGTTGTGTGTGTGTGTGTGTGTGTGTATAGAGCTGCTGTGTTGTGTGTGTGTGTGTGTGTGTGTATAGAGCTGCTGTGTTGTGTGTGTGTGTGTGTGTGTGTGTGTGTGTGTGTGTGTGTGTATAGAGCTGCTGTGTTGTGTGTGTGTGTGTGTGTGGGCCGTCACTCCGCCTCAGGCCAATGAGAGGTGTGCGGGGGCGGGCGACCCAAGGGACCAATGTGATTTCCCCTAGGGACACCGGACATCCAGGCAGGCAAACATACAGTGCTTTCACTAATATAGTATAAGATACACGTGTGTGTATATGTATGTGTGTGTGTGTGTGTATATATGTGTGTGCGTGTGTATATATATGGTATAACCCAGAGGTGCGCAAAGTGGAGGGCGGGAGATTTTTCGGGGGGGGGGGGGGGGAGGCGCACGGGCGGTTGCAGAGGCCCCGCGCACTTCCTCGAGGCATTAAAATTAAATGCCGGGGGATCGCGTGAGGCCTCTGCAATGCTATTACTTACCTTGACTCTGCCGGCGTCACTCGTGTCCATGGCAACGCGGTGTTAAATTACGCCGCGGGGTCATGTGACGTCACCCTCGTCAAATGCCGCTGCCGGTCACGTGACGCCGCATCAAGGTAAAGGAGGGGGTGGGGGCGCGAGCTCCCCTGGTATAACCAATAAATAATATAGCTGATATAGCAATTTGGTTGTGGCTAGAGAAAGATTATAGTGGCAGTGAGAATTAGTGGCCAGAATTAATAACTAAAAAGTAGCTGTAATAAAATAATAATAAACACTATGCCTAAACACAATAACAGTCCAGAAACTTAGCTCTAATAGCTATGTTATAACTCAATCATAAAAGGATCCAATTCGGGCATCCTCTGGAGTCCTGGCAGCTCTCTTCGGGGAAACAACCACCTCCTCGATAGATACCTAAACAAAAAAAAAGAAGAGAAAGCGCCCGCTCCATGTGTAAATTCGGTTTAACAATTTCATTTCCTGGACAAGATAAAAATAACAAACTCACAAACATCCGTTTGGTAAAAGCGTTGTATGAGACAGGCTCGTGCTCCGTGGTAATCCGGTGGTCAATCCGGTGGTCAATCCGCAGCTCCAGACTTTGGACGATGACCGGGAAACTCGATAGGCTGCGCCCCTTGCAGTGTGGTCCTCCGGCAATCTGTAGTATGCAGTTGTGATTCCACTCTGTAATTCCGGTGTCTCGCCTTGTTCGCGTACCAACTTCCCTTCCGGCGTCAAGACGGATAGTGTGGCAATAGCAACGAGAAGAATGTACCTACGTGTTTCTTCAGCACACGGCTGATTTCATCAGAGGATAATGCTACAACTCAGTCGTAATGGTTTTATAGTCCTACAGTCCAATTGGTAATGGCATAATAGATCACATATGTTACTGATTTTAGATAATAATAGATTCTTGTATGACACACACACACAAACACATATACATATATATATATATATACATATACATATATATACGTATATATTCCCCTGAGGAAGGTCCTATACAGGACCGAAACGTTGGATTTATATGTGCCTGCTTTTTTTCAAATACACTTTTGCAATATACCTTGAGTGCTGTTTTTTGTCTCCTTGGTGGGACACCTGGTTTTATATATATATATATATATATATATATATATACAAATACAACTGTATGCTCATCTGCATGTCTTAGGCAGGTCTGCAACCCCGCCTTTCCCCATTATCACCCAGCATACAGCACTTCCACTGCAGCAAGGGATTCTGGGAAATGACATGCAAATGAGCACACAGTGTCACTTTTTGCCTCAAAAACCATTTTTAACATGGTTCCCTATAGGCTTAAGCTTGCTGCATGGTCACAGCTTTGAGCACAGCCAGGGTTAAGGTGCATACCCAGAAAACCACCCACAGACAGCTGTTTCGACCTTAATGGGTCTCATCAGTGTGGGGTTGATTTAACTGGGTATGCAAAGAGGCTATGGGATAGGCTATACCATAATACTGAGTTAAGTTATGGTGAGTAAAAAAAGTGACAAAAACCCTCCACAGGAAAGCAAATATGCAAATACAACTGTATGCTCATCTGCATGTCTTAGGCAGGTCTGCAACCCCTCCTTTCCCCATTATCACCAGCATACAGAACTTCCACTGCAGCAAGGGATTCTGGGAAATGACATGCAAAAAAAAAATATATATATATATATATATACTAGCTGAGAGACCCGGCGTTGCCCGGGATGTAAATGCGTAATAGGTAGTATTATTTATAACTCGTGGAACAATAGGTGAGTATTTGTTGTTAAGGTTTCGGGGGGGGGGGGAGAAAGGGGAGCGGGGGGGGGAGAAAGGGGAGCGGGGGGGGGAGAAAGGGGAGCGGGGGGGGGGGGGGAAAGGGGAGCGGGGGGGAGAAAGGGGAGCGGGGGGGAGAAAGGGGAGCGGGGGGGGGGGAGAAAGGGGAGCGGGGGGGGAGAAAGGGGAGCGGGGGGGGGAGAAAGGGGAGCGGGGGGGGAGAAAGGGGAGCGGGGGGGGAGACAGGGGAGCGGGGGGGGAGAAAGGGGAGCGGGGGGGGGGGGAGAAAGGGGAGCGGGGGGGAGAAAGGGGAGCGGGGGGGGAGAAAGGGGAGCGGGGGGGGAGAAAGGGGAGCGGGGGGGAGAAAGGGGAGCGGGGGGGGGGAGAAAGGGGAGCGGGGGGGGGGGAGAAAGGGGAGCGGGGGGGGGGAGAAAGGGGAGCGGGGGGGGGAGAAAGGGGAGCGGGAGAAAAGGGGAGCGGGGGGGGAGAAAGGGGAGCGGGGGGGGGAGAAAGGGGAGCGGGGGGGGGAGAAAGGGGAGCGGGGGGGGGAGAAAGGGGAGCGGGGGGGGGGAGAAAGGGGAGCGGGGGGGGGAGAAAGGGGAGCGGGGGGGGAGAAAGGGGAGCGGGGGGGGGGGGGGGGAAGGGGAGTGGGGGGGGGGGGAAGGGGAGTGGGGGGGGGGTGGAGAGCGGTGGGCAAATGTATTGTCATAATTTATGTATGGGCATTTCCCCCCCCCCCGTTCCCCGTGACTCCCCCCCCCCCCCGTTCCCTGTGACTCGCGCTCCCCCCCCCGGCGGCCGCTTGGTCCCCCGATGTGCCGTCCTGCTGAGTGAGGCGTGCAGGCGGCTGCAGGAAGCGCCCTGTGTGGGCCTAAGACTCACGCTCCCCCCCCCCCCGGCGCCCGCTCGATGTGGCGTCTGGCTGAGCGGCGGTAGGAAGCGCCCTGTGTGGGCCTGAGGCTGAGGCGGGACGCGCAGTGGGCCTGAGGCTGAGGCGGGACGCGCAGTGGGCCTGAGGCTGAGGCGGGACGCGCAGTGGGCCTGAGGCTGAGGCGGGACGCGCAGTGGGCCTGAGGCTGAGGCGGGACGCACAGTGACTTACCTGAGCGGGTGGTAGCGCCGGGGAGGTAAGGGAGCGGCTGGGGTAGGAGGGCCGCGCTTCCCGTCCGGAGCCAGTGCAGGATGGCGCACGTGAGGGGGGGGGGAGGGGGGCGGACAGAGGGTGTGTGTGTGTGTATAGAGCTGCTGTGTTGTGTGTGTGTGTGTGTGTGTGTATAGAGCTGCTGTGTTGTGTGTGTGTGTGTATAGAGCTGCTGTGTTGTGTGTGTGTGTGTATAGAGCTGCTGTGTTGTGTGTGTGTGTGTGTGTATAGAGCTGCTGTGTTGTGTGTGTGTGTATAGAGCTGCTGTGTTGTGTGTATAGAGCTGCTGTGTTGTGTGTGTGTGTGTATAGAGCTGCTGTGTTGTGTGTGTGTGTGTGTATAGAGCTGCTGTGTTGTGTGTGTGTGTGTGTGTGTGTGTATAGAGCTGCTGTGTTGTGTGTGTGTGTGTGTATAGAGCTGCTGTGTTGTGTGTGTGTGTGTGTATAGAGCTGCTGTGTTGTGTGTGTGTGTGTGTGTGTGTATAGAGCTGCTGTGTTGTGTGTGTGTGTGTGTGTGTATAGGGCTGCTGTGTTGTGTGTGTGTGTGTGTGTGTATAGAGCTGCTGTGTTGTGTGTGTGTGTGTGTGTGTGGGCCGTCACTCCGCCTCAGGCCAATGAGAGGTGTGCGGGGGCGGGCGACCCAAGGGACCAATGAGATTTCCCCTAGGGACACCGGACATCCAGGCAGGCAAACATACAGTGCTTTCACTAATATAGTATAATATATATATATATATATATATATATATATATATATATATAATCTTCTTCTCTCTGAAGAAGACCGTTTTAGTCGGAACGCGTTGGAGTGAGAGTCTGTGGAGTGGGACCCCTACCCTTTTCCATGACAGGAGGCCTTGGCTATCTGTAAATTGGCCTTTCACACCTACGCTTTAATGGTGATGTATTTACATCTTTAATACTCGAGCATTTATTGCCTCCATTTCTGCAATTACTATTTTACAACAACAGCTATCTCCTTACGTTATGTGCACAAATCTGCTGTGTGTGTAGAGGTATATGTGCATGCTTGGATCAGAGCTGCTTGTGTGGAGAGGTATATGAGCATGCTTGGATCAGAGCTGCTTGTGTGTAGAGGTATATGTGCATGCTTGGATCAGAGCTGCTTGTGTTGTAGAGGTATATGTGCATGCTTGGATCAGAGCTGCTTGTGTGGAGAGGTATATGTGCATGCTTGGATCAGAGCTGCTTGTGTGTAGAGGTATATGTGCATGCTTGGATCAGAGCTGCTTGTGTGTAGAGGTATATGTGCATGCTTGGTATCAGAGCTGCTTGTGTGTAGAGGCATATGTGCATGATTGGATCAGAGCTGCTTGTGTGTAGAGGTATATGTGCATGCTTGGATCAGAGCTGCTTGTGTGGAGAGGTATATGTGCATGCTTGGATCAGAGCTGCTTGTGTGTGTAGAGGTATATGTGCATGCTTGGATCAGAGCTGCTTGTGTGTAGAGGTATATGTGCATGCTTGGATCAGAGCTGCTTGTGTGTAGAGGTATATGTGTATGCTTGGATCAGAGCTGCTTGTGTGTAGAGGTATATGTGCATGCTTGGATCAGAGCTGCTTGTGTGTAGAGGTATATGTGCATGCTTGGATCAGAGCTGCTTGTGTGTAGAGGTATATGTGCATGCTTGGATCAGAGCTGCAGTGTGTGGAGAGGTATATGTGCATGCTTGGATCAGAGCTGCTTGTGTGTGTAGAGGTATATGTGCATGCTTGGATCAGAGCTGCTTGTGTGGAGAGGTATATGTACATGCTTGATCAGAGCTGCTTGTGTGTAGAGGTATATGTGCATGCTTGGATCAGAGCTGCTTGTGTGTAGAGGTATATGCGCATGCTTGGATCAGAGCTGCTTGTGTGGAGAGGTATATGCGCATGATTGGATCAGAGCTGCTTGTGTGTAGAGGTATATGCACATGCTTGGATCAGAGCTGCTTGTGTGTAGAGGTATATGCGCATGATTGGATCAGAGCTGCTTGTGTGGAGAGGTATATGTGCATGCTTGGATCAGAGCTGGAGTGTGTGTAGAGGTATATGTGCATGCTTGGATCAGAGCTGCTTGTGTGTAGAGGTATATGTGCATGCTTGGATCAGAGCTGCTTGTGTGTAGAGGTATATGTGCATGCTTGGATCAGAGCTGCTTGTGTGTAGAGGTATATGTGAATGCTTGGATCAGAGCTGCTTGTGTGTAGAGGCATATGTGCATGCTTGGATCAGAGCTGCTTGTGTGTAGAGGTATATGTGCATGATTGGATCAGAGCTGCTTGTGTGGAGAGGTATATGTGCATGCGTGGATCAGAGCTGCAGTGTGTGTAGAGGTATATGTGCATGCTTGGATCAGAGCTGCTTGTGTGTAGAGGTATTTGTGCATGCTTGGATCAGAGCTGCTTGTGTGTAGAGGTATATGTGCATGCTTGGATCAGAGCTGCTTGTGTGTAGAGGTATATGTGCATGCTTGGATCAGAGCTGCTTGTGTGTAGAGGTATATGTGCATGCTTGGATCAGAGCTGCTTGTGTGGAGAGGTATATGTGCATGCTTGGATCGAAGCTGCTTGTGTGTAGAGGTATATGTGCATGCTTGGATCAGAGCTGCTTGTGTGTGTAGAGGTATATGTGCATGCTTGGATCAGAGCTGCTTGTGTGTAGAGGTATATGTGCATGCTTGGATCAGAGCTGCTTGTGTGGAGAGGTATATGTGCATGCTTGGATCAGAGCTGCTTGTGTGTAGAGGTATATGTGCATGCTTGGATCAGAGCTGCTTGTGTGTGTAGAGGTATATGTGCATGCTTGGATCAGAGCTGCTTGTGTGTAGAGGTATATGTGCATGCTTGGATCAGAGCTGCTTGTGTGGAGAGGTATATGTGCATGCTTGGATCAGAGCTGCTTGTGTGTAGAGGTATATGTGCATGCTTGGATCAGAGCTGCTTGTGTGTGTAGAGGTATATGTGCATGCTTGGATCAGAGCTGCTTGTGTGTAGAGGTATATGTGCATGCTTGGATCAGAGCTGCTTGTGCTGGTGATTACTTTTGCTGTTCTTTGCCTCACGGAATACATGTTTGGTAGATGTGAGTCCCCCTCCTCTTTTATCAATTTTTCTTCCCTTGTTTTTAACCCGCCGTAATACATTTGTATTGTTATCACTTTCTTGGCATGCCCGTGTGCTTCTTCATAAGGATGCTTTTTTCGTTGTACTGTAATACATATCCATTATCCTTTAGCACCACTGTCCATTGTTATTATATCATAAATCAAGACAGTTTCTGGGCAACAGTGACGCACTGTGTTGATGCGGTATACTTTGTGTCACATATATATATATATATATATATATATATATATATATATATATATATATATAATCAAAAAATAAATAGACTATACCGTTCTGTGGCTAACGAAATGCTTTTATTTGTGCGAGCTTTCGAGATACGCTGATCTCTTCTTCTGGCGGTGTTACAATGAATGAAGCAAGCAAAGGGTATACTTAAAAACAGTGTCTCTTGGAATGTTATCTGTGCTTGTCTCTTCTCCCCCCCCCCCTTGTGTGAATGTGATTTATGGCTAGAGGTGTTAAATGGTTCCTGAAAGTTAGTGATGTAAGAGTGTGTGTGTGTGTGTGTGTGTGTGTGTGTGTGTGTGTGTGTGTGTGTGTGTGTATCTGTGTGAATATAAATGAACGGAGAGCCCATAGTTTATACAGTGCTTTACAAAAGGTGTGTGTGTGGAGTGGGAGTTAATATAAATTGTGTGGGTAGGTGTGGAAATGTGAGAGATTGTAGCAAAACTAAAAGTGTGTGTAGATACTATGTGGTCCCTATTGGTGTATAGGGATGGAAAAACAAGGAGTATTTGTATGTGTAAGAGACAGCTGTGTGTGCATACATATAGCACAGTATGTACAGACATGGCCTTTAGCGCTCATGGGAAGAGAGTTCACTTGTGTCAGTAATGACTCATAAAATTTCGATCTCTGTTTAGGCCACCGCTAAGTGTCCCGAACAGTTGCATATATTTCTATTCGTGCAACCATCTCTATTTCGGTGTTTTAAGATTAACTTTGAGTATGGCAACCCCCAGATCGTCCATCTTATGGACAGAGTCAGAGAAATGTTCGCCGACAGGACTGTCTCTTGTTCCGCGTGTGATGCTGTGCGATACAGGTTCATTCTCTTGTTTAGCCCCTGCCCCGTCTCACCTATGTAGTAGCAGCCCCCTGGACATTTCATGCACATGATGAGGAACACGACATTGCTGGAGGAACAGGTGAACCTTCCTCTGATTTTGTATTCCCGATTCCTGTGTGGTATTTGTATTGTGTCCGCTGTGTAGAGTATTGCGCAGGTTTTGCATCTTGCGTCCTGGCCTGGCATATATATAATTATATATATATATATTCCACAGAAGCAGCCGGCACTCCAGTTGCATGTAGAAAAAATTGGGTGCTTGTCCCATAAAGCAATAATAAACCACACGATTCCGTTTGAAGCACGAGATCAGGAGACAGCACTCTGGTAAGTTTGATCACAAGTTTTTGTACTGAAAAAGACACATAAACCGACGTGTCACGACAGGTCACTCTGCGCGTATTCTGACAGGCCGAGATGGCGTTTGCAGGGAGCTCGGGCGGTGGTAACATCTCTGCGGTGGCGCGGTCCGGATCCCAATACGTTCGCCGCGGAACCCGCTCTGGGCTTCAGTGTAAGTCTCCGTCTCCCCCTGTCAGCCTCAGGCAGCTGTTTAGCTATATTTTTAGCCAATCCAGGATTCCTTTATCCCGTTTTATTGAACACTGTCTTCCTTTTTATTATTTTATATACCGTTTGTCATGTTGTTTATAGATTTAGTTTCATTTAGTTATATTTGATTATTCATGTGGTTTGTGTTCATTGTAACCGAACCCGGATCTGTGACGCATATGTACTGAGGTGGGGTTGGATCCCCTCGGTTATTTCTTGTTTTATTAATAAATAATTTACTATATTTTAATCTCTGGTGCGCATTGTGTGCATTTTTCTTCTTGTCTGCACAGTGCTTCAGATTCTGCATCTGAAAAAATGCCGGTGGATCGGGATGTGAGGTAGGGAAGTGACGTCCGCGCCGGAACGTTATTGCCACGCCTCCAAATATTCATTGCCACGCCCCCAAATCGCGCCCGCTGCATACCCTGCAAAGCCATTAAAAAGCTCAGGCTTCAGCAAGTGTATTGCAGCGTGTGTGCGCCTTCCCTCCGTCTGAAATACTATAGACCAGGCCTGCACAACTCGTAAAGCGAGAAGGGCCAAAATGCTCCAAGGAAAAAAAATTTGGGCCGCACGGGTAAAATCATCATCATCATCTCTCCTCCAGCACCTCTCATCATCATCCTCATATCTCCCCCAGAACCCCTCACTATCAACCTTTGCGATACTCCCCATCTATCTCTCATACCCCCATCTCTCCCCCTCACCCACACATAATACTCCCTCTCCACAAACACACAATACCCCACTGCACACCACACACATCCCACGCCCCCTGCACCTCACATCCTTCTACCCCCCTGCACCTCACATCACTCTCCCCCCCTGCACCTCACATCACTCTCCGCCCCTGCACCTCACACCACTCTCCCCCCCTGCACCTCCCATCTCTCCCCCCTGCACCTTACATCACTCTCCCCCCCTGCACCTCACATCACTCTCCCCCGCTGCACCTCACATCACTCTTCCCCCCTGCACCTCACATCACTCTTCCCCCCTGCACCTCACATCACTCCCCCCCCTGAACCTCACACCACTCTCCCCCCCTGCACCTCACATCACTCTCCCCCCCTGCAACTCACATCACTCTCCCCCCCTGCAACTCACATCACTCTCCCCCCTGTACCTCCAATCACCCCCCCTGCACCTCCAATCACCCCCCCTGCACCTCCAATCACCCCCCCTACACCTCCAACAACCCTCCCCTGCACCTCCAATAACCCCCCCATCACATCCAACAACCCTCCCCTGCACCTCCAAAGACCCCCCCTGCACCTCCAATGACCCCCCCTGCACCTCCAATGACCCCCCCTGCACCTCCAATAACCCCCCCTGTACCTCCAATAACCCCACCACACCTCCAATGACCCCCACACCTCCAATCACCCCCCCTGCACCTCAATCACCCCCCCTGCACCTCCAACCACCCCCCCTGAACCTCCAATCACCCCCCTGAACCTCCAATGATCCCCCCTGCACCTCCAATGATCCCCCCTGCACCTCCAATCACCCCCCCCTGCACCTCCAATCACCCCCCCCCCCGCTGCACCTCCAATCACCCCCCCTGCACCTCCAATCACCCCCCTCTGCACCTCCAATCACCCCCCCTGCACCTCCAATCACCCCCCCCTGCACCTCCAATCACCCCTGCACCTCACCCCCTACACCTCACCTCCCCTGCACCTCACCTCAATGCACCTCACCTCAATGCACCTCACATCACCCCCGGGACCGCGGGGAATCGCTGCCAATTTTTTTTTGAAGGTTTTTTTTTTTAAGTTTTTTTTTTTTTAAATCTCATTGCGGGCCGCACAGAGAGGCCGGGCGGGCCGCACAGAGAGGCCGGGCGGGCCGCACAGAGAGGCCGGGCGGGCCGTACAGAGGGGGCCGCACAGAGAGGCGGGGCGGGCCGCACAGAGAGGCGGGGCGGGCCGCACAGAGAGGCGGGGCGGGCCGCACAGAGAGGCGGGGCGGGCCGCACAGAGAGGCCGGGCGGGCCGCACAGAGAGGCCGGGCGGGCCGCACAGAGAGGCCGGGCGGGCCGTACAGAGAAGCGGGGCGGGCCGCACAGAGAGGCCGGGCGGGCCGCACAGAGAGGCCGGGCGGGCCGCACAGAGAGGCCGGGCGGGCCGTACAGAGAGGCCGGGCGGGCCGCACAGAGAGGCCGGGCGGGCCGCACAGAGAGGCCGGGCGGGCCGTACAGAGGGGGCCGCACAGAGAGGCGGGGCGGGCCGCACAGAGAGGCGGGGCGGGCCGCACAGAGAGGCGGGGCGGGCCGCACAGAGAGGCGGGGCGGGCCGCACAGAGAGGCGGGGCGGGCCGCACAGAGAGGCGGGGCGGGCCGCACAGAGAGGCGGGGCGGGCCGCACAGAGAGGCGGGGCGGGCCGCACAGAGAGGCCGGGCGGGCCGCACAGAGAGGCCGGGCGGGCCGCACAGAGAGGCCGGGCGGACCGCACAGAGAGGCCGGGCGGGCCGCACAGAGAGGCCGGGCGGGCCGCACAGAGAGGCTGGGCGGGCCGCACAGAGAGGCCGGGCGGGCCGCACAGAGAGGCCGGGCGGGCCGCACAGAGAGGCGGGGCGGGCCGCACAGAGGCGGGGCGGGCCGCACAGAGAGGCGGGGCGGGCCGCACAGAGAGGCGGGGCGGGCCGCACAGAGAGGCCGGGCGGGCCGCACAGAGAGGCCGGGCGGGCCGCACAGAGAGGCCGGGCGGGCCGCACAGAGAGGCCGGGCGGGCCGCACAGAGAGGCCGGGCGGGCCGCACAGAGAGGCCGGGCGGGCCGCACAGAGAGGCCGGCGGGGCGCATGCGGCCCGCGGCCGTTATGTTGTGCAGGCCTGCTATAGACGCAGCCTTATCGACGCTTACTGAATAGGCCACTGTGTCTCTGTCTCTCTCTGTGTCTCTGTGTCTCTCTGTGTCTCTCAAATCAAAATCAGCTTTGTTGGCATGACAAAAGAACATTTCAGTATTGCCAAAGCGTGAGTAATAGGGGGTGTGGGACAATGATTACACGAATACTAGGGGGTACGGTTTAATGGTTATACAGTACATTACTTTTGTCTCTCTCTCATTCTCTGTCTCTCTCTCATTCTCTGTGTCTCTCTCATTCTCTGTCTCTCTCTCTCTCTCATTCTCTGTCTCTCTCTCATTCTCTGTCTCTCTCTCATTCTCTGTCTCTCTCTCATTCTCTGTCTCTCTCTCTCATTCTCTGTCTCTCTCTCATTCTCTGTGTCTCTCTCATTCTCTGTGTCTCTCTCATTCTCTGTGTCTCTCTCATTCTCTGTGTCTCTCTCATTCTCTGTCTCTCTCTCATTCTCTGTCTCTCTCTCATTCTCTGTCTCTCTCTCATTCTCTGTCTCTCTCTCATTCTCTGTCTCTCTCTCATTCTCTGTCTCTCTCTCATTCTCTGTCTCTCTCTCATTCTCTGTCTCTCTCTCTCATTCTCTGTCTCTCTCTCTCATTCTCTGTCTCTCTCTCTCATTCTCTGTCTCTCTCTCTCATTCTCTGTCTCTCTCTCATTCTCTGTCTCTCTCTCTCTCTCATCCCTGTATGATAGGTATGTTCCAACTCTATTTTTTGCTCTTCTTTTCCGTTTGAGAGGAGGGAGTCCCTCACCTCTTCAGCCACACACCAGGAACGCTGGATTGCTTACAGACGCTCGGAGAGGCGGATACAGTCGTGGATTGCAGGCACTGATTTATCTGGTAAGTACCGCAAACATGCTTGAACAAGGGCCGTAGACATTTTATTTGATGGTTTAGATTACCATTGTCTGTGGTTGTTAGTTATTGGTATTACAGTTTTTTGATGTTGTTACGAATCAAATACATTTTGAAGTAGTAATCCCCTCCGAACTGGGCATTCCTGGCCAATAATGCCCTGGCTGTAAGAGTTGAAGGGCCCAAGCAAAGCCCCCACCTCTATACACACTAACACTGCAGGGGCATCAGAGTGTCTTATTGTCATGGCAACAGGAGGTGTCACGTGATGTAATTTGTTTAATAAATTATTTTTTAAGGTGTCCCGGTTTTTCATTTTCGAAATCTGGTCACCCTATTCATCAAGCAGAAAAAGTGAAGAAACAATTGTAGTTTTGCTAATGGACGTCATTTTGGCATATCATTAGCTTTGAGGATACCCATTAATATGAAGAAAAGTAACAGCCATTCCCAATGTAGCCC
This sequence comes from Ascaphus truei, assembly GCF_040206685.1. Classification (NCBI taxonomy): domain Eukaryota; kingdom Metazoa; phylum Chordata; class Amphibia; order Anura; family Ascaphidae; genus Ascaphus; species Ascaphus truei. The sequence goes on from NW_027456930.1 coordinate 187,000, forward strand.
CCCTTCCCTGGGCCAATCGCAGATCGGGCCCCCTCCTCTGTACTAGGGCCTGGCTACGTGTCTGAGTGTGGTGCATACCTGCTGGCAACAGGGGGGCCTGAGTCTCCCGCGATGGTATGGGGGATGATAGGATCAGGTTTCTGGGGTGAATGCCTTCGTCTCATTTAATGGTGCAGCACCTCCATCTCTGAGCCCCAGGAATACGGGTGGAATCCTTCCAGAGAGTCGTCCCCCCCCCCCCCCGGGGATGAGAGATTCCAGTCTCACACTGTATATCTTTAAAAGCAGCCGCAGCTCTTTATTCACAGCAGCAGAATAGCAGCAACAAGACTGTCAATCAGGTACAGGGTGTCTTCCTCCACACAGGACTGCTCTCCCTCAGGATGGTCTCTGTGTCCCTGCCACCACCCCAGGTCAAGGGCACCCAGGGTGGGGCTAGCTCTTCCCTCGCCCCCTAAACAGGGTGAGAGGAATTGGTCCACCTCCCTAAGTAAGGTTGCATCAGCTCTACTCAGAGGCTGATGGCTCCCCTTCTCCAACGGCCAATTGATATAGGCTCTCTCTGTCACCCTGGGCCAGCCAGGTGACAGACTCAGCAGACTCTAACTCTGGACTGAACTCTTAACTCTGACACACACTTCTACTAAATAGGAAGTGCACTGCTCTTTATGATATTGGCAGGCACTGCCCCTGTGTCTCTGCCTTCCACACAGGGTCAGGTACCAATTTCAGGAATGTCCCGTTATTAGCGTAAACACAACAGAGTTCCATGGATCTAGCATTAAGACTGTAAGCTCTGCAGGCCAGGGATTTCCTTTCCTATTGTCTGATTTTGTTTGTTGCACTTATTGTACTATAATTCCCTGTACTGTATTGCCTCTCTTATAAAGCGCTATATAAATAAAGATTTCCATACATAATATATCTTAATGCATCTTAAGACACCTTAGAGTTCCCTCTATAAGACACTTTATGGTCCACTCAAGTGAATAGTCTGTAAGGAGTCTAAGGCTGCGTCCATAGAAGGACAAGCAGCGCTGAGGCGTGCGGACGCTCCGCGCTGAGCCCCTGCATCCTCAATGAGGATGCCTTGAGAGGGGGCTCATGCGAGCGTCCGCGGGCGTGCTCAGGCTTTGGAGTTTTCAGCCGAGCGCCAAGCTGTTTTTCAGCGCGCTGTCGGCTGAAAACATCCAATCAGCCTTAAGCAGCGTCAACGTCACGGCGCCGTGACATTGACGTCAGTGCATCGCGGGCGATTGGCCCAGCGACGTCACTGCCCCGCCTCCAACCACCTCCCCCCGGCTCCCTTCGCGCACGCTGGCTCCGTGGAATCGGGCTGACTTAAGCAGGCGAGCCTCAGCGTTAGCGCGCCTCCGCTCTCCCCACCCCTCTATGGCCCGGGCCTTAGTTACTGTACAGCATTGTAAAGTGCCTTGCTGGCCTAGTACAATTTAGTAAATATCCTAAACAATGTCGTCTTAGGCAAAATGTTGCTGATCTTTGCTCTAAAAATGACTATGAACTAAAGAGAAATAACAATCTCCCTTGTGAGCACATTCACATGTCTCAGACAGGTCTGCAACCCTGCTTTTCACCATTATCCCATACAGCTTCCACTGCAGCCAGGGACTCTGGGAAATGACATGCAAATGAGCACAGTGTCACCTTTTGCTTCAAATCTATTTTAAATGAAATTAGCCTTGTACTTCTGGTGGAGAGAGTAGGGGTTTGCTGCTTTATACGTTACATATTATTAAATGTTAACATCAAACAAATATTGTCATTATGTTTGGTGCTACTTATTTCTTTTTCATTAGGATTTATTTATTCATCTTTCATTATTATTATTTACTAGCTGAGAGACCCGGCGTTGCCCGGGATGTAAATGCGTAATAGGTAGTATTATTTATAACTCGTGGAACAATAGGTGAGTATTTGTTGTAAAGGTTTCGGGGGGGGGGAGAAAGGGGAGCGGGGGGGGGGGGGAGAAAGGGGAGCGGGGGGGGGGGAGAAAGGGGAGCGGGGGGGGGGGAGAAAGGGGAGCGGGGGGGAGAAAGGGGAGCGGGGGGGGAGAAAGGGGAGCGGGGGGGGAGAAAGGGGAGCGGGGGGGGGGGGAGAAAGGGGAACGGGGGGGGAGAAAGGGGAGCGGGGGGGGGGGGAGAAAGGGGAGCGGGGGGGGAGAAAGGGGAGCGGGGGGAGGAGAAAGGGGAGCGGGGGGGGGAGAAAGGGGAGCGGGGGGGGAGAAAGGGGAGCGGGGGGGGAGAAAGGGGAGCGGGGGGGGAGAAAGGGGAGCGGGGGGGGGAGAAAGGGGAGCGGGGGGGGGAGAAAGGGGAGCGGGGGGGAGAAAGGGGAGCGGGGGGGGGGAGAAAGGGGAGCGGGGGGGGGAGAAAGGGGAGCGGGGGGGGAGAAAGGGGAGCGGGGGGGGAGAAAGGGGAGCGGGGGGGGAGAAAGGGGAGCGGGGGGGGAGAAAGGGGAGCGGGGGGGAGAAAGGGGAGCGGGGGGGAGAAAGGGGAGCGGGGGGGAGAAAGGGGAGCGGGGGGGGGGGAGAAAGGGGAGCGGGGGGGGGGGGAGAAAGGGGAGCGGGGGGGGGAGAAAGGGGAGCGGGGGGGGGGGGAGAAAGGGGAGCGGGGGGGGGGGGGAGAAAGGGGAGCGGGGGGGGGGGAGAAAGGGGAGCGGGGGGGGGGAGAAAGGGGGAGCGGGGGGGGGGGAGAAAGGGGAGCGGGGGGGGAGAAAGGGGAGCGGGGGGGGAGAAAGGGGAGCGGGGGGGGGGGAGAAAGGGGAGCGGGGGGGGGAGAAAGGGGAGCGGGGGGGGAGAAAGGGGAGCGGGGGGGAGAAAGGGGAGCGGGGGGGGGAAGGGGAGCGGGGGGGGGGGAAAGGGGAGTGGGGGGGGGGAGAAAGGGGAGCGGGGGGGGAGAAAGGGGAGCGGGGGGGGAGAAAGGGGAGCGGGGGGGGGAGAAAGGGGAGCGGGGGGGGGGAGAAAGGGGAGCGGGGGGGGGGGAGAAAGGGGAGCGGGGGGGAGAAAGGGGAGCGGGGGGGGAGAAAGGGGAGCGGGGGGGGGGAAGGGGAGTGGGGGGGGGGGTGGAGAGCGGTGGGCATATGTATTGTCATAATTTATGTATGGGCATTTCCCCCCCCCCGTTCCCCGTGACTCCCCCCCCCCCCGTTCCCTGTGACTCGCGCTCCCCCCCCCCGGCGGCCGCTTGGTCCCCCGATGTGCCGTCCTGCTGAGTGAGGCGTGCAGGCGGCTGCAGGAAGCGCCCTGTGTGGGCCTAAGACTCACGCTCCCCCCCCCCCCCCCCCGGCGCCCGCTCGATGTGGCGTCTGGCTGAGCGGCGGTAGGAAGCGCCCTGTGTGGGCCTGAGGCTGAGGCGGGACGCGCAGTGGGCCTGAGGCTGAGGCGGGACGCGCAGTGGGCCTGAGGCTGAGGCGGGACGCGCAGTGGGCCTGAGGCTGAGGCGGGACGCGCAGTGGGCCTGAGGCTGAGGCGGGACGCACAGTGACTTACCTGAGCGGGTGGTAGCGCCGGGGAGGTAAGGGAGCGGCTGGGGTAGGAGGGCCGCGCTTCCCGTCCGGAGCCAGTGCAGGATGGCGCACATGAGGGGGGGGGGAGGGGGGCGGACAGAGGGTGTGTGTGTGTGTATAGAGCTGCTGTGTTGTGTGTGTGTGTGTGTGTGTGTATAGAGCTGCTGTGTTGTGTGTGTGTGTATAGAGCTGCTGTGTTGTGTGTGTGTGTGTATAGAGCTGCTGTGTTGTGTGTGTGTGTGTGTGTGTGTATAGAGCTGCTGTGTTGTGTGTGTGTGTATAGAGCTGCTGTGTTGTGTGTGTGTGTGTGTGTGTGTGTGTATAGAGCTGCTGTGTTGTGTGTGTGTGTGTATAGAGCTGCTGTGTTGTGTGTGTGTGTGTGTATAGAGCTGCTGTGTTGTGTGTGTGTGTGTGTGTATAGAGCTGCTGTGTTGTGTGTGTGTGTGTGTGTGTGTATAGAGCTGCTGTGTTGTGTGTGTGTGTGTGTGTGTGTATAGAGCTGCTGTGTTGTGTGTGTGTGTGTATAGAGCTGCTGTGTTGTGTGTGTGTGTGTGTGTATAGAGCTGCTGTGTTGTGTGTGTGTGTGTGTATAGAGCTGCTGTGTTGTGTGTGTGTGTGTGTATAGAGCTGCTGTGTTGTGTGTGTGTGTGTGTGTATAGAGCTGCTGTGTTGTGTGTGTGTGTGTGTGTGTGTGTGTATAGAGCTGCTGTGTTGTGTGTGTGTGTGTATAGAGCTGCTGTGTTGTGTGTGTGTGTGTGTATAGAGCTGCTGTGTTGTGTGTGTGTGTGTGTGTGTGTGTGTATAGAGCTGCTGTGTTGTGTGTGTGTGTGTATAGAGCTGCTGTGTTGTGTGTGTGTGTATAGAGCTGCTGTGTTGTGTGTGTGTGTGTATAGAGCTGCTGTGTTGTGTGTGTGTGTGTGTGTGTATAGAGCTGCTGTGTTGTGTGTGTGTGTGTGTGTATAGAGCTGCTGTGTTGTGTGTGTGTGTGTATAGAGCTGCTGTGTTGTGTGTGTGTGTGTGTGTGTGTATAGAGCTGCTGTGTTGTGTGTGTGTGTGTGTGTATAGAGCTGCTGTGTTGTGTGTGTGTGTGTGTGTGTGTGTATAGAGCTGCTGTGTTGTGTGTGTGTGTGTGTGTGTGTATAGAGCTGCTGTGTTGTGTGTGTGTGTGTGTGTGTGTATAGAGCTGCTGTGTTGTGTGTGTGTGTGTGTGTGTATAGAGCTGCTGTGTTGTGTGTGTGTGTGTGTGTGGGCCGTCACTCCGCCTCAGGCCAATGAGAGGTGTGCGGGGGCGGGCGACCCAAGGGACCAATGAGATTTCCCCTAGGGACACCGGACATCCAGGCAGGCAAACATACAGTGCTTTCACTAATATAGTATAAGATTAACTTTATTATATTTGTTGTTGTCATTATTATTATTGTTTACTGTTAGCTGGAGTATGGCTCACCCAAGAACCACTTTCCCCTGTATGGGGGTCAGACATAGTGCAGACTTGACCCCTGACATTTATAAAAAGATGTTGGAATATGTGACACTGCTGCTTAATAAACACAAACACAGGCGCGCCATGTATTGTTCTGACATTGGTTTATTACACAGAGACACGTCTTTATAGAGGGTTGTCACACTAACAGCCTGGAAGGGGTTAATGCAGGGTCACCAGCCCAGCCCCCCTCTCCTATGATTGGTTGCTGCTCTCGTACAGGAGCCGCGATTGGTCCCCTGTCAATGTCAGAAAATGCGCGCCAGTTTTGCTGTCTCCATGGCGACCATGGCGGCCGCCGGAGATCGGCCTGCAGCGCGGCCCGGCTTCCAGGTTACCTCCCCGCCGGTGAAGATGTTAGCGGGGCGGCTGAGGGAATGCGTGCAGCGGCGGCCCGGTTCCTTCTGGCTGGAGAAAGGAGCCGGCGGGCTGGAGGTGGGCCTGGTGTGGATGCAGGGCCGGGTGCTGCACGTACGGCCCGAGCGCGGCGTCACCGTGCGGCTGAGCGACGACACTCACACCTTCACCGTGTGCGGGGCTGACCGGGTGCCCAAGGGCAAGCCCTGCCTGCAGCCAGGTAACCGGGGGGTCCGCACGCCCTGCCTGCAGCCAGGTAACCGGGGGGGTCCGCAAGCCCTGCCTGCAGCCAGGTAACCGGGGGGTCCGCAAGCCCTGCCTGCAGCCAGGTAACCAGGGGGTCCGCAAGCCCTGCCTGCAGCCAGGTAACCGGGGGGTCCGCACGCCCTGCCTGCAGCCAGGTAACCGGGGGGGTCCGCAAGCCCTGCCTGCAGCCAGGTAACCAGGGGGTCCGCAAGCCCTGCCTGCAGCCACGTAACCGAGGGGTCCGCAAGCCCTGCCTGCAGCCCGGTAACCTGGGGGGTCCGCAAGCCCTGCCTGCAGCCAGGTAACCGGGGGGGTCCGCAAGCCCTGTCTGCAGCCAGGTAACCGGGGGTCCACAAGCCCTGTCTGCACGCATACACCCTCCTCCGTTACCTTCCAGATCCCCTCTGACTAGCCTCTCCCCCACGCTTCCCTTTCCTCCTCCCGTAATTCTAGCCTTCCGATTGGCTCCTCAAGTCAGGTGACTGCCCAGGAGCTCATGGGAGTTGTAGTTCCTCAGCGGAGCTTCTCTGCCTTGAGCTGCACAGACTCACAGCTATTGCATCAGCGCAGACCTCCACATGACTCTCCTGAACAGTCAAAACACCAACTGAACACACATATGAGGCTCCTACCACATCCCTACACATACATCTATTATTTGGTGCCTGCGGCACAGGGAGATAACGTGACTTGCTCAAGGTCACAAGGTATGGGGGGGGGGATTGAGTGAGTGTGGGGGGGGATTGAGTGTGTGTGGGGGGGGGGGGGGTTGAGTGTGTGTGGGGGGGGGGGTTGAGTGTGTGTGGGGGGGGGGATTGAGTGAGTGTGTGTGGGGGGGGGATTGTGTGTGTGTGGGGGGGATTGAGTGTGTGTGTGTGTGGGGGGGGGGATTGAGTGTGTGTGTGGGGGGATTGAGTTACCTGCAGCCAGGTAACTGGGGGTCCGCAAGCCCTGCCTGCAGCCAGGTAACCGGGGGGGTCCGCAAGCCCTGCCTGCAGCCAGGTAACCGGGGGGGTCCGCAAGCCCTGCCTGCAGCCAGGTAACCGGGGGGGTCAGCAAGCCCTGCCTGCAGCCAGGTAACCGGGGGGTCCGCAAGCCCTGCCTGCAGCCAGGTAACCGGGGGGGTCAGCAAGCCCTATATGCAGTATATAGGCAATAACCCAATATGCATACACTTATCTTATAACACTATACTTATACTCTATCATACCCTAACACCGCTAACGGATAATGTCCTTCTAACATCAGTGGCTCGGCCACACCCCTAGGGAATATTGTCCTGTACAATAGTGGCTCAGCCACGCTCTTATGAGTGTCTCTATCCCGTCACCGCGTGCCCCACACACCGTGTCCGTGTAATAGTACGATAGCGGTGTGTACTCGCTAGTGTCTCCCTATAGTTATGCCTAAGGCGGGATCAGCGCCTGTTGACCGGTGTTGGTGCACTTGACGTATCTACTACCTTCCGGTCACGGCGGTGACCGGTAATACTTGGAAAAGGATCAGCCGAATCCTTGCTTGTCTGGGATGTCCGCAGTGCAGCTGTCTGGTCCCAAGCAGCTCACCAGCAAACCTGCTCCGCACGCTTGTCCCTAACTGTGTACACAGTAAGGTGACTGATCGCTAGCACTATGGCCGTCCCTGCAGCACAGCAGCACACTGTGACTCAGGGGTTTCTCCTAAGGGCCTGCGGGGTAAAGCTAGCCTATGCAGGCGGGTCACGGACCCCCTGCACACATACACCCTCCTCCGTTACCTTCCAGATCCCCTCTGACTAGCCTCTCCCCCACGCTTCCCTTTCCTCCTCCCGTAATTCTAGCCTTCCGATTGGCTCCTCAAGTCAGGTGACTGCCCAGGAGCTCATGGGAGTTGTAGTTCCTCAGCGGAGCTTCTCTGCCTTGAGCTGCACAGACTCACAGCTATTGCATCAGCGCAGACCTCCACATGACTCTCCTGAACAGTCAAAACACCAACTGAACACACATATGAGGCTCCTACCACATCCCTACACATACATCTATTATTTGGTGCCTGCGGCACAGGGAGATAACGTGACTTGCTCAAGGTCACAAGGTATGGGGGGGGGGATTGAGTGAGTGTGTGTGTGGGGGGGGATTGAGTGTGTTTGTGTGTGGGGGTGTGTGTGTTTGTGTGTGGGGGGGTGTGTGTTTGTGTGTGGGGGGGATTGTGTGTGTTGGGGGGGGAGATTGAGTGTGTGGGGGGGATTTTGTGTGTGTTGGGGGGGGAGATTGAGTGTGTGGGGGGGATTTTGTGTGTTTGGGGGGGGGGGGATTGAGTGTGTGTGGGGGGGATTGAGTGTGTGTGGGGGGGGTTGAGTGTGTGTGTGGGGGGGGGGGGTTGAGTGTGTGTGTTGGGGGGGGGTTGAGTGTGTGTGTGGGGGGGGTTGAGTGTGTGTGTGGGGGGGGGGGGTTGAGTGTGTGTGTGTGGGGGGTGGGTTGAGTGTGTGTGGGGGGGGATTGTGTGTGTGTGGGGGGATTGAGTGTGTGTGTGTGTGTGGGGGGGGGATTGAGTGTGTGTGTGTGGGGGGGATTGAGTGTGTGTGTGTGTGGGGGGGTTGAGTGTGTGTGGGGGGGATTGAGTGTGTGGGGGGGGATTGAGTGTGGGGGCGGGGATTGAGTGTGTGTGGGGGGGGGGATTGAGTGTGTATGTGTGTGGGGGGGATTGTGTGTGTGTGTGTGGGGGGGATTGTGTGTGTTGGGGGGGGAGATTGAGTGTGTGGGGGGGATTTTGTGTGTGTGTGTGGGGGGGATTGTGTGTGTGTGGGGGGGGATTGAGTGTGTGTGGGGGGGGTTGAGTGTGTTTGTGGGGGGGGGTTGAGTGTGTGTGGGGGGGGGGTTGAGTGTGTGTGGGGGGGGGGGGTTGAGTGTGTGTGTGGGGGGGGGGGTTGAGTGTGTGTGTGGGGGGGGGGTTGAGTGTGTGTGTGTGGGGGGTGGGTTGAGTGTGTGTGGGGGGGGATTGTGTGTGTGTGGGGGGATTGAGTGTGTGTGTGTGTGTGTGTGGGGGGGGGATTGAGTGTGTGTGTGGGGGGGGGGGATTGAGTGTGTGTGTGTGTGGGGGGGTTGAGTGTGTGTGGGGGGGATTGAGTGTGTGGGGGGGGATTGAGTGTGGGGGCGGGGATTGAGTGTGTGTGGGGGGGGGGATTGAGTGTGTATGTGTGTGGGGGGGATTGTGTGTGTGTGGGGGGGGGGGATTGAGTGTGATTGGGGGGATTGAGTGTGTGCGTGGGGGGATTGTGTGTGTGTGTGTGGGGGGGGGAATTGAGAGTGTGTGTGTGTGGGGGGGGATTGTGTGTATGGGGGGGGATTGAGTGTATGTTTGTGTGGGGGGGATTGAGTGTGTGTGTGTGGGGGGGATTGAGTGTGTGCGGGGGGGATTGTGTATGGGGGGGGATTGAGTGTGTTTGTGTGTGTGGGGGGGGGTGTGTTTGTGTGTGGGGGGATTGTGTGTGTGTGGGGGGATTGAGTGTGTGTGTGTGTGTGTGGGGATTGTGTGTGGGGATTGTGTGTGTGTGTGGGGGGGGGGGAGTGTGTGTGTGTGTGTGTGTGTGTGGGGGGGGGGGATTGTGTGTGTGTGTATGTGGTGTGTATGTGGTGATTGATTGAGAGAGAGAGTGTGTGTTGTATTGCAGTGGTGCGCAAACTGGTGGGGGGCAATAAGGCGCAAGATTTAGGGGGGCGCAGGCGACGTGCGGCGAAATCTGGGTGCGCGGGCCGGCAGACGCTTTGCGCGGGAGGATGAAAAAGCTGTACGCGAGGGGCGGCCAATAAGATGTGCACGGGCGGGCAGCCGAAGATGTGTGCGGGTGGCTGAACAAGATAGTGCAGGTGGCGGCCTCGTGATGGTGTGTGCGCACGCGCGCAGGGGCTTCGGGGGTACGGGGAGGAGCACGCCCGAGCACGGTGAAGTCAAACGCCCCTCCCGGTGTCTGCCCTGCAATAGCGCTGTGTTCCTGCTCTCCTCCGCTGGCAACCTGCTTCGCTGCGATCCTCTGCGAGGGAAAGGGTCGGCTGCCACTGTATCAATCACACTATGAATGTACAGAAATAATAAAAAAAAAGTGAAAACATTGAAAACGGAAAAAAAATAATAATAATAATGTAGGTAGGAGTGTGGATGACAATGGGGATAGCAAGCCAAAGAGCAGGGAGGGGAAGGTAGAAACAAAAAGGGGGGGAGAGGGAAGGGAGGTAGCAAAGAGGTGGATGAATGCCCCCCAAAAGTATTGCCTTTGTGCACGTACGCTCTCCCAAGCTCAGCGCTTGGGGAGACAAACAAAACTGACTTTGAAGTGCACTCAGCAGAAGTCAATGCACACACACAGCCACACAGCCACACACAGCCACACACAAATAGCCCCGATCCACGTTTGCAAAATGATGCAGGACACCCTGCGCTCAGGCTTGGAGAGTTGGTGATGTCACCGCTCTCAGCGGCAGCGTGGACGCAGCCTAATTTTGCAAGCGCGAGCTGTTGAAATATGTAAGTATTTATAGACATATTTGGATTTATATTGTATACCGTTTAATAAAGGTTTTTTTTTTTTCATGTGATTTTGATTACGTCAGCCAGGGGGGGCCCGAGAAATTTTATGGATGAAAAGGGGGGCTCGGCATAAAAAGTTTGCTCACCCCTGCACTAAGCTGCGCTTTCAGCTCATAGACCTCACATTATAAACGTGTAATTATAGTCTCACCTTAATGTAGTGTAAAAGAAAATGATGTACAGATTTGGTCGCATCTATTAACGCAGGTTAACGGTGGCAGAACGTTAACGCAGCTCTATTTAAACAAATGGCACAGCGCTATATTTCTTAAATGGGTGCAATTTATTGCATTATTTGTGTAATCTTATCAGGTGGTACAGGCATACCCCGCATTCACGTACACAACGGGACCGGAGCATGTATGTAAAGTGAAAATGTACTTAAAGTGAAGCACTCCCTTTTCCCCACTTATCGATGCATGTACTGTACTGCAATCCTCATATACGCGCATAACTGATGTAAATAACACATGTGTAACAGTCTCTACAGTCTCCCCGCTTGCGCACAGCTTTGGTACAGGTAGGGAGCCGGTATTGCTGTTCAGGACGTGCTGACAGGCGCATGCGCGAGCTGCCGTTTGCCTATTGGGTGATATGTCTTTACTCGCGAGTGTACTTAAAGTGAGTGTCCTTAAACCGGGGTATACTTGTACAGGAAATCCTAAAGTTGATGTCCCTGGGGCAGCTGAGGGATTTTCACCCATTCAGTCCTGGAGGGTCCTGCGCCCCCCTCCTGCATTTCCTAATCATGTGTTCGCTCCTTAGGCCTCGGATATTTTATTTATTTATAAAATGTTTTACCAGGAAGGAAGCAATACTTGAAAATGAGAGGTAACTCTCAATGTATGTCCTGGGCACAGAGTTATGATGACAGATACATGGTTACAAATCCATAGTTACATTAAGTGAACATGGTATACATTATATACAAGACATTGCATGCACAGTTAGAGATAATATATATTATAGGCGCATGTAACCGTTACAGACCAGATTAAAATGTGAGACAGCTTTAGTTTTGAAAGCACTTAGACTGGTAGCATCTGCAAGAGTCTCTGGTAGGTTGTTCCAGTTTTGGGGTGCATGGTAAGGCCGTGATTATACCCGAAGCGGCGGAGCGCAGAACGTTGTGCGCCACCAAAACAAATAAAAGTTTTCCTATGAGCGCACACTAAGAATGGGTGACCAACGAGGCGGCCAAGTGCGCAAATTTTCGAACAGATCCAAGAATTTTATTTTCTGAAGCGATGGCAGCGTCATGTGAGCAGTTCAGCCAATGAGAGTGAACCACTCACGTGACATCATGGCCTCGCCTCCCGATGCCTCCTGCCTGCAGTGCAAGTTTCGGGCAGCGCATCGCATTGAGGTAGCGCGCGTGTCACGCCGCCTGTGGTATTAATGAAGGCCTATGAGGAGGAACGGACGGATACTTTGTTGAACCTTAGGACCATGAGCAGTCTGTTGGAGTCTGATCTCAGATGATAAGTGCTACACGTGGTAGGGGTGAGGAGCTTGTTCAGATAGGTGGGTAGCTTGCCGAGAAAGTATTTGAAGGCAAGACAGGAAAGATGAACTTTGCGCCTAGACTCTAGTGATGACCAATCTAGTTCTTTGAGCATTTCGCAGTGATGTGTGTTGTCGTTGCATTGGAGGACAAAGCGACATTGAATTGTAGAGGGTATCAAGGTTGCTAAGGTGGGTTTGGGGTGCTGTGCCATGTACTACAGTATGTCCCCATAGTCGATAATTTGCATTGGCTTCTGCTGTGTGATATAGTGCGTGTGCGACAGAGCACATAGCGTTGTGCGCGCCTGTCGCCTGAGCGATCTGTGGACTTTAGATCGCTCGTGACGGGGAGGCGTGGCCGTGACATCACTAGGCCTTCCCTAATGTCTCTCACGGGAGACCAGGAGATTTTACAATTATTTTTACCGGGATCATTCGCTAGGCAAACAAGGTGGTAAGAACAAAATGCAGTTTATTCGGGTAAACCCGCGTACAACACAATGAATACACAAAATACAGCTAAAAGCACACGTGCTGGGGGTGAAATCTAGGCTCTACTAGGTGCAGGGCGAATGCTTCGGTACGCTTAACCTGACCGGGATATACACCCGGGCTTTCTGGTCCTCTTTTTGGCTTCAGTTCCTAGCCGCGACCGCTACGTTCCAAATGAGAACTTGAACTTCACGTCTGACTTAGTCTCTGCAGGGCAGACTTTTCCTAGCTTCAAAACCAAGCCGGTTGCTCTGGTATTCGTGACAGCAACTTTGAAAAGTCCGCCCTAGCTTCATCGACACAAGTCACTAGATCGTCTGGTTCTCTGACTGGGGTTTTCTCCTTACATACCCTCCACTGTTCTATGTTCAGCATGGAGGAAGGAGCGACCAATTGGAGCATGGGAAACCCTGCCGCCAACCGATAAGAATAGGGGCTCGTCCTTTGACTGACGCCAGAGGAGGGGACGGGCTAAGCCGGCTTGGGATGACCCGTGGGCGGGACATACGGATTGACCAATGGGAAAACGCGCCGACATTTTGCTGCTTCCCCTAGTCAACCCATTGTCACCTACTGGGCAGACTCCACTGAGTCTGGCAGATCAGAGTGTCCTCCCCGCAGGGGGTCTCTGTTCTCCGGACCCAGTACTAAGCCCTGCCCTGGCCACTTCACACCCCGACACCTCTCAACATCCCTTCTCCTCTCCGATGTCTATGCAGACTTCCCGGCACCTATATGGATGCCTGAGCTGGCTGAATAGACATTTATAGTAAAAGCACATGTAACGGTATTTCTGGCCCGGTCTGACTCACCCAATCTCACATTGGCCCCTGTGGTCTAACCGGTCCCCATTACAGTGTGATAGTGTCTGGTGGTGCACCTGTTGGCAACAGGACTCCTGAGTCTCCCGCATGATGGTGTGTGGGGAGGACCCGTCCAGACAGGCAGCTGAGGTAGTGTGCGGAGTCCTACCTAGTTCCAGTGCAGCGCCTCCACCTCATCAGGGTCCCTTCGGTCACTTGAGGATGGTCCTGACGAGGAACTCCTCTGTGGTGCTCCTCTCTGTACATTCACTCCACACATGTACACGAGAGGGTTTGTGATTAAGAGCATCTTTATTGGTTGAGGTGGGCTAACTGCCCCTCGCAGTAGTTTCTCTAGCCACTCATTGTCCCTCAGTGCTTCCCTTTGAAAGGTGTAATTCTCCTTTAATAGGGATTCCCAATCCCAGCCGGGATGTCTTTACCCTGTGCCAGGTCCCTGGACACAGTCTTCCTGTTCAGCTACTATAACATAACTCTCGCAGACTATTCAGAACTCCTACAGAACTCAGGACTCAGATAGAACTAACTATTAGACACAGTGCTGTGCCTTATGTACACTCTGGAAGCTGACACACCTCTGACATCACTAACCATGGAATCAGAGCATGTGACCACTCCCATCCATACACAGGGCACCCCACCAGGGTGTGAGGGCAAACCTCCATAATTACTGCTGGCATGCCCACAACTTACCAGGCCTTACTGTCAGCAGGAGAGATGACTGTAGCCATTTTAAATGACCGCTACATTCTCCCCCTGGTGAATCCCATCGTCCTCGCTGGGACCTAAATTTAAATGCCTTCTTCCAGGAAGCACTGTAACACATAACACATAATTGTTAACCTCACAGATTGTCCATTATACAAAAAAAAATGACCACAGTGACATCTCGCCAAGCCCGCCCCGACCAGCAGCCACGAGCCCGCAAAATGCCTTAGTACCCCCTAATAATAGTGGCTCGGGTCAGGTTTCTTAACCTCTCTACCACCCATGTCCAGGACCGTGACATGATAGTGCCTAGGCAGTCCCCTCTCGGGCCTATAGGTCACCCTGTGTTTGTGTATATTCCTCCCTATACTCCACACTCGCATCAGGTGATCTATTCTGTCCTCTGCCCTCCTTCCAGTAACGTCACTCCCCTTATTGACTAGGTACATCTCGATGGTTTCCCTAAGCCACCTTTCCCTGTTCTCTTCTATCTCCTCCATGAGGGGTTCAGGGACATAAGGGTACTCCAACCCGTGGGAAGACTTGTATCGAGCCATTATTGCCCGTTCCGCTCTACTGATCCTAATTAGGTCAGCCCTACCTGCCCTCCCAGGTAGCACCCATGACAGGGGTTCGTCAGGATCCACAGGGTCTGACAGTGTATCGGGACCCATGGGCTCTATCTCCCTGTGCTCAATCTTATACCACCGTTCCTGCAGCTCTCTGTCTCGCTGTTCAGGGGTGAATTCTCCCTTGGCCCACCAAAAGTCAACTACATCCTCCCTTCTAATAAGGAATCGCGTACGATCCATCCAGGCCGCATAACCTTCAAAGAGGGGGGCCCACCAACGGTGTTCCTTGAACCTATGTGAATCCCCTGAGTCACTCTCTTCCGCATCCCCCCATGAGAATACCCCCGATGTCCGTGCTGACCGTGGTACGGACCACCGTGATGATCCCAGGGCCTTGTCCTCTGTTTTATTGGTCACAGGAGGCAACCACCGGCCTACCGCGGCCTTGCCTAATTCTCCCCCTCCACGAGAAATGCCCTCCGTAGCGCAACTGCGCTGTCGTTCACCAGTCCGTCTCTCCTCCCCCCCCAAAGGTATGTCCACAAGTTCCAGACTAGGCGGGGACCCCGGGGAACATGTGATGGGGGCAGGGGTTTTACCTAGGGCGTGGGGTTGGGCGTAGGGGCAAGATGGGATACGCCACGGGACTACGACCCGTTCCCGGCTGTCCATGGACTGCTCCAAGGAGGATAGCTCACCCTCATCCGTCTGCGGGTCTCCCATCCAGCTCTTGGGCCCTTGAGGTGATCGGGGACATTCACCCGATCGCCGAAGCGTTGCTGCATCTTTCCCGTCTATTCCGCCGTCGCCACCGGAAATGATGTCCTCACCGAAACCGGAAGCGCCGCCATCTTGGGTGGGACCCCCATGCGGGATCTCTTCCTCGATGACGACATCCGGAAGCTCCGCCGTCGTCTCCACCGGAAGTGGTATCTCCTCCGCACGTGCGTCTTGGGCCTGGCACGGCCTTGTTTCCGCTACACCGTCTACCGGAGCAAGGTAAGTGAGTGGCTTTCTCTTACCATTCCGCAGGGGTGTAGGCGTCTCTCGCCCGTCGCCACCATGTCCTGAGGCGGAGGGACTCCGTCTCTCGGCTCGCCGATCTGCGGGGGACGCCCTGCTTTCCAGGCTGCTACTCACACTACGGGGTGTCGTCCTCCCCGGTTCTGTCCTGGGCCTCGATTTCACCTCCGCTAGCTCGCGGAGATCCTCATCCGAGTATTCTGCCTTCCCCGACTTAGGGGTCACCGATCGGGGCGATAGTCTTTTCTCAGTGCGGTCGGGGAGTGACCCGACCGTCTCGGTTGCTGCTGACCCAGCCGATTTAATCGACTCCAGTCCCCTTTCTCCGGGACTTGCACGATTGATCCACAGTGCACCAGGGGACTCGGCGGAGCGCCTAGCCGTATCCCCCGGGGGGTCAGCAGATTGGATCGGAATGAACGTCGGCATTGGCCATAAGTATAGTGTCCCGCATTGTGTCCCGCATTGTGGGCAGCGTGCCGCCGTGTTAACAATGCCTTCGGGCAGCCCGCATTGTAGGCAGAGCCCGACCACCGTCTCGGTGTTAGCCACCCTGACTACCAGTACCCCGCCGGGTACCGAGTAGGGCTGGGTGGATACCATAGTTCCCACAGTGGAGGAGCAGGCCATTCTTTTGGTAGGGACCACTTTCAGTATGGGTCTCTCCAGGTCAGTGGTTCCTCGCAACTGACCGGTAGAAGCTTCTGGGCCAGCCACTTCCTGCTTCGGCTCCTCCTTCCGCTGGCATAGCTGGAACCCGCCCCCAGGGGTTGCAATTATGGGCGGATCCCACAGGGGAATAGCATGCCCCTTAATTAAGGCCGCGCCTTTCTCAGTCCTGGTGGGCGCAGTCTGCGTTTTCGCGCCAATTTCCTCATCAGAGTGGGATTCTTGGGCCGCGGCTAGTTCCCGCCTTCTCCTGGCAGCTGCTTTTCGTGCAAAATATCCCTCCTTTTTGCACGTTACCTCCGCGGCCGGAACTACTTCTTGTAGTGGCGCCGTCTGGATATCAGTCCCTGGGCCCAGTGGGTGCATTCCCACAGGCCATAATTGAAAGTCACTCCCCCTGGTGGAAATCAGGGGAGGGTCCCATAGACTAAGCGGTTGACTCAGCACAGGGGCCGAGTGAGTCACTGTCCATGAAGGCGCAGTCGTAGCTTTCGCGCCATACCCCCCATCAGGGCGGGGCTCTGCTGTTCGCGCCATTCCCGGCCAGCTTTTTGCAAGTTCTGTATCAGCCATTTTCTCTGCGACTGGCCCATGCGGTCTCCCTAGCAAGCGGGAACCGCCATTTTGGGTGGCTTTTAAGCCCGAAATGTCAGTTTGTTTGCTCTTCTCGCTGGGTTCCCCCCCAGTTATCACAATGTCCTCACACTCTTCAAGGGTGGCCCCTCGGTGTCCCAGACAGGACAAAAACGGGGCAGCCACAGCCTTCGCTCCACTCCAGAGCAGATTAGTTAGAGACAGCTCAGCGACAGTTTGCTCTTCAGTGGGGCGCACGCCATGGGTGCCTTCCCCATCAGCCTCTGGTCGCCATTTTGGGCTCTCCGCACCACGCGGATCCTCCATTCCTTGGATTGTCACGCTCTCGTACCAATTATCATACATGGGGCTCCGCTCTGCGGGGCAGCCACCACACCAGTACAATAAAGATTGCTCAGATGCACCACCACATGTGTACCTGATCTAGGCTGGACTCATGTTGCACTACCTCAGGCTAGGCTCACTCTCTCAGTGTCTGCTGTAACTCCTTCCTCCCAGTCTGTGCTCCCTATGGTAAGTGTCTGGAATGGGCTAGAGTACTCTGGCTCTGCCATGCAGTACTTGGGGCGTCTACCTCTCTTGGTCAGCCTAGCGCAGACCCTCTCCAGGATTCCTGACCACGTTAACAGGCTATCCCTTCTGGCGTCCTACCAACTAGCACTACCTCAAAGTGACTCGGTCAGCTATAGCCCGGCTCCAGACCCCTCACTCCTTTCAGGCCCCTAGGTCGTCCCTGCGAACTGACAATACCCTGTCAGCCCCTGACCACCCCTAGGTCCGTCCCTACGCAGCACAGAGTGGCAGCAGACGCTCTCCCTGTTTCCCAGTGTGCCTAGCTAGAGCCTGTCCTGTTGACAGATCTGATCTCAGCAGCTCGCCTCCAAATGTAACGGTATTTCTGGCCCGGCCTGACCCACCCAATCTCACATTGGCCCCTGTGGTCTAACCGGTCCCCATTACAGTGTGATAGTGTCTGGTGGTGCACCTGTTGGCAACAGGACTCCTAAGTCTCCCGCATGATGGTGTGTGGGGAGGACCCATCCAGACAGGCAGCTGAGGTAGTGTGCGGAGTCCTACCTAGTTCCAGTGCAGCGCCTCCACCTCATCAGGGTCCCTTCGGTCACTTGGGGATGGTCCTGACGAGGAACTCCTCTGTGGTGCTCCTCTCTGTACATTCACTCCACACATGTACACGAGAGGGTTTGTGATTAAGAGCATCTTTATTGGTAGAGGTGGGCTAACTGCCCCTCGCAGTAGTTTCTCTAGCCACTCATTGTCCCTCAGTGCTTCCCTTTGAAAGGTGTAATTCTCCTTTAATAGGGATTCCCTATCCCAGCCGGGATGTCTTTACCCTGTGCCAGGTCCCTGGACACAGTCTTCCTGTTCAGCTATTATAACATAACTCTCGCAGACTATTCAGAACTCCTACAGAACTCAGGACTCAGATAGAACTAACTATTAGACACAGTGCTGTGCCTTATGTACACTCTGGAAGCTGACACACCTCTGACATCACTAACCATGGAATCAGAGCATGTGACCACTCCCATCCATACACAGGGCACCCCACCAGGGTGTGAGGGCAAACCTCCATAATTACTGCTGGCATGCCCACAACTTACCAGGCCTTACTGTCAGCAGGAGAGATGACTGTAGCCATTTTACATGACCGCTACACACAAATGAAATAAAACATACTTTAATACATAGGATAACTTGGGCAGACTCATAGCTGTAAGGGAAATAGGACTGGGATATCTGGGCTTGAAAATCAGGAGTCACTGGGCAGCCCTGGTGTAATTCAACCCACGTACTGGCAAATCATGCCTGCACGCCAGGGAGAATTAGGAGACTACTGATATCTTTGCCCCCCCAAACTCCTGCAAACAACATGATTGCATTTCTACCCAAATATCTCACCTAAAACTTACATATAGAACGTTTCATGAGTCTTAGGCTCAGGGAACATGAAAAGTGGAAACGAAGCAAAAGGAAAAAGCAGGCACTAATACTCCGGAAAGTAAAAAAAGGTTGAATGAAATCCAGGAGAGCGTGTGCCCATAAAGACTATTTTAATGGAAACCACAAAAAATATACAGCTACATTACGGGGTACACAGACCCCCACCAACGCGGCTCGAAGTGCGTTGGTGGGGGTCTGTGTACCCCGTAATGTAGCTGTATTTTTTTTGTGGTTTCCATTAAAATAGTCTTTTTTTATGGGCACACGCTCTCCTGGATTTCATTCAACCTTTTTTTACTTTCCGGAGTATTAGTGCCTGCTTTTTCCTTTTGCTTCGTGTCAAGTCATCCAGAAAAAACAGAAGCACGCCCCCTACTGTGAAAGAAGAAACCTGGACAGCCAAAAGGACATTACCAACTCTAACTGTGAGTTATTTTATCACAAGCATATTCTCCATTCTGACATTATATGCTGGGACACTTTATTGTGTGGCCCCTTACTACAGTGCTCGTGGGGGCCCTAGCCCACTAGTCAGATTACAATGGAGCAGTGATTAATACATGATTGTTCTGTGTCCTATGGATTGGCTATCCCTTATCCATTATCCAGGGGGTTTTCATTTCAGGAATCATTATATACATTTATTGAACGTTACAATTTTTGTACTACATATTTTGAGGTTTTTTTTGAGAGCACCACACATTTTTTCCATTTTTCTATGAAAAGTGGAAAGGCAGGGGACACTTTAACGTTCACATGTTATAATGCCGGGCCCCTGGCTTATGGTGCCAGGTAGCTGCCAGGGGCCCACCGTTCCAGTGGTGACCTTTATTGTATAGCCTGGTTACCCCCTTTATCGTATAGCCTGGCACCCCCTTTGGAGGGAAGTATTATGGGAAATGGGGGGGTCCCAGAGTTGAAATGAATGCGGTTCAGCTTGGGGAGACCCTCTGCTTCAATCCTGTTTTAAAAAAATTTTTTTTTATAAAAAGCGAGTGACTTGCTCCTTCAGAATACTGATTTTCATGTTCGGTTAAAGCCTTACTTCACAAATGTAGTAAAGTGCTTTAAAACATTTTTTTGATTTCAACCTTCCCCAGCGATCTCATCTGTCTATCTTAACCTTGTGTCGCCCTGCTCCTTACTTCCCTTCTCCTTTCCCACTCAACCTGTCTTCACCAACCTACTAACACTTCTCTACCTCCTTTGATACCTAACCTACCAAGTCCTACTTCACGTCCCCCTTCACTCCACTTCCAGTCACCACTCCCACTATCTAACTTGCACATTTCTATAGCTTTCTGATTTCCTCACTTCTCCACATTTATTCTTCTTTCTTTCTAGCTCCCTACTTCCTCTCCTCCTTGCTCTCCCCTCTACCACTTCCTTACTACTTGCTGCATCCCTACCCCACTTTAAATTCAAGTCTACTTCCTTACTCCTTCTTATAGTATTGTCTCCTTAAATGTCTCCACTTCGGCTTATTTCCTCTCATCTACTTGCTTTTATCCTCTTACTAACTCCCTCTCTATCACTCACCCTGCCCTTACTCGCTTAATGGTTCTGCCGCTACGGCGCTATACTAATTCCCTTCCCGTATGTCTTTCTATTCTTCCCAGACGCAAAATTCAAAAAGCCCGCGTCGGGCCGGTGAGGTGACTAATCCAGGCCTGCGCGGGTCATCCGGCGCATTCTGGACGCCTTGATGGGCTTACGGCTGTCCTTGGTCTTGCTGGTGACGTCATCTGGTCGCGCCGGTGGGAGCTGGTTCCGCGCCACCTCCAAGATGGCGCCGCTCCTTCCGGGGCACAGCTGTGATGCGTATCCGGGGGGCGGCCATTTTGGAAGACGTCTCTCACCAGTGCGGAGGTGCGTGCGCCCGCTCCTGTTTCCCGCTCACCGCTCTCTTCCTGCTCCTGCGGTTCACTGTGGATTCCCGCCTTCTAGAGCTGCTTCGCCATCTTGTGTCGGGGGCCGCCATCATCAGAAAGGTAGGCCGCAAATTTTCTCACCAGGGATTCAGTTTCAGCGCAGGTTGCTTGATCACTGGACATCTGTAGTTGGGGTGTCGGGGATCACCGCTCTTTCACTCGGGGGTGAGTTTCTTTATTTGGTGACAGCTTCACCGTGGCCAGGGACCAGACCTCAAGTAGGGGGACGAGAACTGGAGGAGAAGCAAAGAAACACAGGTTGCTGAGGCCATGACACCGAGGGATTAGCCTGATACACTACAGGGGTGAACAAAGCCGGGACAGACTCTGGTTATGCATAGTATATGTTAGGTTTTATTAATTCAAGCTCAGGAAGAGCGAGGCAGGAGTGGGGGGGAGTGACCTGCTTCAAAAATCCGCATGGGCCACGCACTAGGGGGGAGGAGGGTGGATCTCCTGGGCCCTAGTGAAGTCCTTTGGGACTGGACGCGGTGGGTGAGTGAACTTCATCCCACGTTTCCTCCGGACGGTTGGAGAGGAGTCCAGCTTCCCAAAGGCGGTGATAGAATTCTACTGTCTTTTGTCTTGTCTAGTGTTTGTTGTGTCCCCCCAGGTGTACCCTCTTGTGTGCTCCCCCTTGTGTATTGCTGTAGGTGGTGAAGTGAGGTATTGCAGTTCGAGAAGAAGAGGAGGTCGGGATTGTGGTCCAGGTGCATCAATCAAGAACAGATATCGGCAGCAAAGTCATCTCATACTTTTAAATGAGTAAGGAACTCAGGCTAGTATCACATAACATTAAGGGGTTTAACAGCCCGGTTAAACGCAGAATCGCCTTCCGAGATTATAAGCGTAAAGGGGCAGAAATTCTGTTTCTGCAAGAAACACACTTCTCTCAAGACAACTACCCCAAATTCCTGGATAAGGACTACCCGACACACTTTTTGTCTTCCGCGAAAGTCAAAAAAAAAGGGGTGGCCATACTAATTCATAAAAGAATACCGTTCGTACCCGATAGGACTTTCAAAGATAAAGAGGGCAGATTCCTCATAGTAAGAGGTGCAATCCAAGGGTTCCCAATTACTCTAGCAACAATATATGCCCCTAATGAGACGGCCCCCGTTTTTTTCTCTACCTTCTTTGGGAAACTCAACAAAGTGGCCAGAGGTAATATCATTGTCGCTGGAGACTTGAACAGGGCACTACGGGAGGACCTTGACAGATGTTCATCCACTAATATTACACACAGATCTGACATACTAACAATTAAAAAAGGGTTACGTGACTGCCAACTACTCGACATCTGGAGGGAACAACACCAGAGACTGAGAGAATACACCTTCTACTCACACCCACATGACACATATAGCAGGATAGATTACTTCCTTGTATCCAACAGAATGGTCCCTGGGGTCTCTCGCACCGAGATCCATGATATTTCATGGTCAGACCATGCATCTATAGAGCTGCGGTGCACACTAATCCCACTAGACAGACCTAGAGCGAACTGGAAACTAAACGAAATCTTGCTGAAAATCCCAGCCCTACAGGTGGAAATTGGGGAAAAGCTCACACAATACTTCGAGGAGAATGAGGGGAGTGTGGCTACGCACTCCAGACTGTGGGAGGCCCATAAGGCTACCCTCAGGGGGGTCATTATGAATCTGGCCGCTAAACGGAAAAGAGAACGGGAGGGAAAAATTTTGAAGCTAGAGGAACAGCTAGCAGAGCTTTCCTCCCTCCACAAAAAAATAAGAATGCCCACACGTTAACTCAAATACTAGCCACTAAAACTAGTCTTAACCTCCTCCTCTCCGCCCAGGCCGAGAAGGAATTGACCTGGTCCAAGCGGAAATTTTATGAAAAAGCTAACAAGCCTGACACACTACTTGCCAATAAGCTAAAAAAACAAGCTTCCAAACTATCACATTCACGCAATTCGAAACCAAGATGGGGACCTTACCTCCATCCCAGCGAACATAGCAGAGGAATTCAAAAAGTATTACGAAATATTATACAATGGAGATAAGGTAACCCATAATCCGAAAACAAAGGAGGATTTACGGACCTTCTTAATAGAGGCACATTTACCCATTTTGAAGAGATGCGAAAGGGAGGCACTCCAGTCGGACTTCACGATGGAGGAACTCTCTGGGGTCATCAAAGCACTAAAACCGGCTAAAGCCCCAGGGCCAGATGGCTTTTCGAACTTATATTACAATAAATATTTAAAAATTCTAGCCCCCCACATGTTAAAGTTATTCAATGAAATCTTAGCAGGGGCCTCATTCCCAGCACAAATGCTCCAAGCCTCAATATCGGTGATCCATAAACCCGGAAAGGACCCGGCAGACTGTAAGAGCTACCGGCCCATTTCACTGATTAACTTGGACCTCAAAATATACTCTAAACTTATAGCCAACAGGGTGGGTAGTGTTCTTCCCGGGTTAATTCACACGGATCAAGTAGGGTTTATCGGAGGTAGACAAGCGGCAGATAACACCAGGAGAATTATTGACCTAATTGATCTGGCCCAAAAAGAAAAAATTCACTCCATGGTGTTAAGTCTGGACGCTGAAAAAGCCTTCGATAGAATAGATTGGCCCTACCTATCGGAAACACTGAGAGCATTTGGCTTTGAGGGACGCCTCCTGCAGGCCATCCTGGCGTTGTATAAAAACCCAACAGCAAGAGTGAGATATCAAGGTTTCCCCTCAGAACAGTTTGAAATCAAAAGCGGAACACGTCAAGGATGCCCGCTGTCGCCACTACTGTTCGCCTTATGTATAGAGCCTTTGGCGGCACACATCAGAAATAACCCAGATATCTCTGGTATCCCTGTGGGAGACCAAATGCACAAAGCCGCTCTATATGCGGACGATGTCATTCTCACAATAGCCAAATCTCTCACATCTCTCCCAAATGTATTCAACATACTGGGCAAATTTAACCAAATTTCGGGATTTAAGATCAATCAGTCTAAATCAGAAGCCCTCAATATTAATCTACCAAAAGAAGTTGAAAAACTGATTGACCTCAATTTTCAGTTCAAATGGCAACCCTCCGCTATCAAATATTTAGGGGTTTATCTCACAAGGGAGTACAAAACTTTATATAAAGCAAATTTCCCCAAGATCATAAAGACGCTGGGGGAGGATCTCCGAACCTGGATGAAGGGGAGCATCTCATGGATTGGGAGGATACATAGCGTGAAAATGAATCTCCTCCCAAAGATGCTATATCTTTTCCAGAGTCTCCCTATCCCTTTGGTGCAGGCGGACATCCTCTCCCTCCAGTCAAAAATTATAAAATTTATTTGGAACGGGAAAAACCCAAGAATTGCTAAAGGAATATTAAAACGTCCCATTCATCCTGCGGAGGGTGAGCGGTGCCTTGCTTGCAGGCCTACTATAAAGCAGCCCAATTAGGGCAGATTTTCCAATGGCACACAGACCCAAGCCTACGGAGATGGGTTGAGTTGGAGAAGAGATGCTGTGCACCAATTGAAATCCGAAATTTAATCTGGCTACCCAGAGAAGGGGTACGCAAGATGAACAATCCGCTGCAGACCATGGTCAATTCATTATAAGTTTGGGAGGCCACGAAATTCAAATGTAATTTGACTACCAAAACATCATTAATGACACCAATAGTGGGCAACCCAGACTTCGCTCCGGACCTGAATAGCAAAAATTTCTTGATATGGACTCAGAAGGGCTTCTCCCGTCTAAAAGATCTGGAGGGCATAACGACCATACAAACATTTGACCAAATTAAATCCTCTAAGAATATCCCAAACAAATTTTTTAGGTACCTCCAGATCAGAGATTTCTACAATAAAACACCAATTCGACCGGCGCGAACAAATTTTGAGCAGCTGTGTTCCAGAGATACGGACACAAGGGGACTCACATCTAGAATGTACAGGGAAGTGATCTGCCAGAAGTCGCCCATTGACAATAGACTGAGTTACATGAGACACTGGGAATCAGACCTAGGAGAGACTTTAGAGGACGACGAATGGGACAGAATTATACAGGCGGCGGCGAAAAGCTCAATCTGCACCACATTAAAGGAGAACGCATATAAAGTCCTTATGAGGTGGTATTACACTCCGACGCGCTTAGCGAAATTTGTAAAAGGCTACTCCCCTCTCTGCCCTAAACAGTGTGGGGAAGCAGCTGACCTCCGACATATGTTGTGGTCTTGCACTAAGGGGGCCCCTATTTGGGAACAAATCAGAGATTGGATTCAGCGGATTCTCGATTTGGAGATCCCCCTGGACCCGTGGCTGTTCCTATTGGGCATGCGGATCCAGGGTCTGTCAAATGCGTCGCATAAATTAATCGCGCATTTTGCTACAGCCACAAGATGTGAGATCGCAGCATTATGGAAACAGCAGGAGATACCAATTATCCCTAAGATCAAAAACAGAAT
Source organism: Ascaphus truei (assembly GCF_040206685.1). NCBI lineage: Eukaryota > Metazoa > Chordata > Amphibia > Anura > Ascaphidae > Ascaphus > Ascaphus truei. The sequence continues at coordinate 211,886 of NW_027456930.1, forward strand.
TTGGCATGTCTGCCGGATGGAACAATTAACGAGTTTAGTTAATGACTCCGGCACAAATGTTCTAAAGGTCTGGGATCCATGGTTGACCCAGGTAGACATCCCAGGAGTGGACGCCACCTCAATCTTGCACTAATTAAACTAGGTGCGTTCTCCTTTAAGGGCAGATTAGACAACACGACTCAGCGACGCACAGTTAGCAGACCTTCATGTAGTCATAGAATAGGGAAAAACAAATAAAAGAAAGAAACCTCAGAAGAACCTGTCCCAGTTAAAACCCTTAGCTATTGCCTAAAAGGTTGAACAAGAGATATCTAAAAAACTGCACCAGAGCCTGGCAACCTACCACCTCCCTCCCACCCCTAACCTCTTTCCCTGTCCCCTTGTCAAGTTCGTCTGGTCTTGTTTGTAAAGTGTTAAGTGGATGTGTCTTCGAGGCGTCATTACATGTGTTTAACAAAACTGGAAATGTAATAATGGGCTGTGGAACATTGGCTGTATTTGTACTTTCCAATAAAAATTTAAAGTTGAAAAAAAAACCAAACATTTTTTTATATTGCATTGAGTAATGGAAACCCAGGACAGTGTTGGAGCTAGCTAGATATAAACACTCCAGACATGTACCAATCTTTAAACCCTTGGGTATTTAATGTTGGTACAGATAAGAAGCATGGCTTACTCCAACCCGTTGGTCAAAATATTAGTACAGCTCAACCCCGTTATAGCGCAATCTGCTATAGCGCGAATCCGCTTTTAATGCTGTCTGAGCGTGGCTCCCGATTTAAAAACATCTCCAAGGTTTTATTTTTATATAATATTCAATGCATTATTGCTAACAGACACACGCTGATACACATATATACACACACCCCTACACCATGCGGGAATTGAACCCATGATCTTTCATATGCTGGTGCAATTCTCTAGCTGCTACACCACAGTATTGGTGTGATGAATCTGACTCTATAAACAAACGTAACATCTACTGCACAGTGCAGTCCATGGGTGATCAGGGTTCAATTCCCGCATGTGTATTATATAAAATGTATTCACTGTTGGGCTGTCATTGATCAGAGAAGGGTCATGTGACCCTCCTGCGCTCAAAAGTCAGTCAAATTGAAAGCTTGGGAGAGCGTATGTAAGCACCTCGGAGCCTGATGAAGTGGAGAGAGCTGCAGATGCCGGGTAAGTCCTCGCAGAACCGTTCTTCCTGATTGCGCCGACCATTTCGCGATCCTGGTTATAACGTGCTCATTATGTGGACCAAGAGCACCGCGTTATAACGGGATTCAGCTGTATTAAGGGTTTCATATTTTTTTTTTTCATTTACAAACCTACTTTACATCCCTATCATTAAAAAAAATATATATATATATATATATATATATATATACACACACACACACACACACACACACACACACACACACACACACACACACACACACACACACACACAGTTAGGTCCGGAAATAATTGGACACTGACAGAATTTTCATAATTTTGGCTCTGTACGCCACCACAATGGATTTGAAATGAAACAACTGAGATGCAATAGAAGTGTAGACTTTCAGCTTTAATTCAAGGGGTTGAACAAAAATATCGTATGAAACGTTTAGGAATTGCAACCATTTTCATACACAGTCCCCTTATTTCAGGGGCTCAAATGTAATTGGACAAATTAACACAATCATAAATAAAATGTTAATTTTTAATACTTTGTCGAGAATCCTTTGCAGGCAATGACTGAAGTCTGGAACGCATGGACATCACCAAACGCTGGGTTTCCTCCTTTGTGATGCTTTGCCAGGCCTTTACTGCAGCTGTCTTCAGTTGTTGTTTGTTCGTGAGTCTTTCTGCATTAAGTTTTGTCTTCAGCAAGTGAAATGCATGCTCGATCGGGTTGAGATCAGGTGATTGACTCGGCCATTGCAGAATATTTCACTTCTTTGCCTTAAAAACATCCTGGGTTTCTTTCGCAGTATGTTTTGGGTCATTGTCCATCTGTAAAGTGAAGCGCCGTCCAATCAACTTCACTGAATTTGGCTGAATCTGAGCAGACAATATATCCCTATACACTTCAGAATTCATCCGGCTGCTTCTGTCTTCGTTCACATCATCAAAAACCACTAGTGACCCAGTGCCATTGTAAACCATGCATGCCCATGCCATCACTGCCTCCACCGTGTTTTTCAGATGATGTGGTACACAGCAACTCTCTTTTTTAGATGTCCTCATTACACAGACTAATGGGGAGTTACATACTGATCTTTTTAGAAAGGATACATACAGAAATGCCATTTTAAGGGCAGATAACCATCATCCTCCTTCTCTTATTGATGCATTACCTTTTTCACAGAAAGTCCGGGTCTGCAAAATCACGAGCAGGAAGGATAATATTGAACCAGCTATTGGAGAACTACGTAGTAGATTCCTGGCTAGGGGATATCCTCCTGCTGTGTTAGACCGGGCACTGGATAAAGAGGTAAGTGCTACCAAAAATAAGAAGGAGGACAGGCTTGTATTTACCACTACGTACAGTCATAAGCGAAGCAGAGGAAAAGACCTCCCAGCCCGACGCTACAAGCCTGGTAGACAGCGTGTATCACGCGCAGGCTGTATTAACCCCCAGCACATCGGAGACCAACCATGTAGGAATAAGCACTGTAGCTGTGATGAATCCTTGATCACATTGAACGGGAAAACACTGGACACGATGGGCCCTTGGTCCCTCTAAGGATTCATTTTGCTGGGGGTTAATACAGCATGCGCGTGATACACGCTATCTACCAGGATTGTAACATTGGGCTGGGAGGTCTTTTCCTCTGCTTCGCATATTGCTGGTTTGGCCACGGCTGCTCAGCCTGGAATTAAGACTTTCATTATTGACATTATAAGAAGAGGCTTATACCCCGTGAATATGTATGTAATCACTTAATTGGTGATTTGAGAACTGGAGTGCTATCGTTATTTTTTTTTCTAACCATTTATTTATTTATTTTTTGTGGCATCTATTTATTCACATTTTTTCTTTCTGTGGAACATTTTTTTTTATTTCTCTGGAGTGAGTATTCGTGCTATTCCTATCCTGTGTGTTTTTTTATTATGGAAGATTATGTAGAAGTGGAGGATGAGGAAGGGGTTACTGATACCTATGCCTTTAACTGTGGAGACACTCACCGTCAGAGGAGGGCAGAGTCAGTTTTTGATGAAGGTGCTAATTTCATCTGTGAAGAGCCTGCTGACTTAATTACCCACTTCCTTACATTGGAAAAACTGTTATCACAGGACATTAGGTATTGGTGGGACATTACCACTCTTGAGAACTATGCTAGAGTTAAAAGGATTCCGTGAGGCTTACGCTTGAAAAAGGTACCGTCCTTTGGCTTTATTAATAAAGATTTTGAGAATGACTGGAAAGCCATATTAGATCATTGCTCATTTAAGCTAATCAAATTGATCATTAAGTATAAGCTAAATTAAAAAAAAGAAAGTGAGAGCCAATGTGAAAGTCCTACAGGATAAATTGAAAGGTTGCAGAAAAATGGAGAATTTTATTAAATATGACCAAACACTTTTAAGCAACGTGGGTGCTATGGAAAAGTCTCTAATGATTAAGAAACAACAAAAGTTTGATAGGGACAAGATAGACTATGAGAAGCAGCAAGTTTATATATGGCAACGCTACACTACAAAAGCACAAAAGCCACAACCAAAATCTGGTTCTAAATATCAGAATAATAAAAAACAAGGTGACTCCAAGAACCCGAATAAATCCATCCTAAAACGCCATGGAAACGCTTCCAGTTTTGAGTCAGATGGTTCTGACTATGAGAGTCGTTCACTAGGCGTTTCCTTTTGTGATGATGATGATAATTGGCGAGTTAGATCTACCTCCCCTGAAACCGACTCTTCACAAAAATCTGTTATGATGCCCTCTCGGAAAGAAGATAAACCTTCATACTCCTTGTTTCAAAAGGAGTCAAAAAACGAAAGAGGACAAGGAGATCATCAAAGAAGAGAAGGGGGGAGGGGGATCCGGGGGATCGAGCAAAAGAAAGAAATATGCATAGGAGAAGTTGTGGATAATGTTATCAACATTTCACATAAGACTCTTACAGATGACCAGATTGCGGTTCTAAATAGAGGTTTAAATTTTGCCCCATACCAAGATTTTAATTTATTCAATACCATCATTGATCTCCAAAAATTAATTCGCAAATTGTCTCTTAAAAAATATTTTAATAGAAAAAAGGGACAACAGAGGTTCCACTATATTCCACTGATAGAGGTCTAGCTGAGAATGTTGATGGTATTGATGTTTCAATGGAGAATTTGGATTTGCATTCATTTCGTGAACAATGTGCTTTATCAGATCTTAGAGATCTTTATGATGAACAAAATCAGGATTTGGAGCCTGAGATCCCTTCCTCATTCAGCTTCTTTGGGCAATTACACTTAGGTCTTAAGAAGAAATCAACCTTTTGCCCTCATATTTTTAACAATCATAATATTAAGACCTTTGAGAAGCTGGTTGAGAGGGATCTCAGGTTATTGGCTAGGGGTATTGTACCCCGGGGGGTTCCCTCTTTAAATAAAACGAATCTGTCAGATATTGACTTCCAGGAGATGATTGCCCTCAGGGAAGATAGGTCTATTACAATCAAAAAGGCTGATAAGGGAGGGGCCATTGTGGTGCCCTCTTCTTCAGATTATCAGGCAGAGGCACTTAGATTACTTGAGGATGTTGAATCTTATACAAAATTGACATGATCCCACATGTGAGTTTTTACACCTTTTGAAAGAGATTCTTGAAGAAGGAAAGGCCCTATTTGTACTTAACACAAAGGAATATGAGTTTCTCTACAATGCCTCACCTATTGTGCCCATCTTCCACCATCTCCCAAAGATCCATAAGTCACTTGTCCGCCCTCCTGGGCGGCCCATTGTGGCCAGTATTGGATCTTTGGGAGATGGGTTATCACGCTACAGTACATTGATGGTTTTTTACAGCCACTGGTAAAAAATCTGCCTTCTTTTCTGAGAGATTCTATGGATCTTTTATCCGCTATAAAAAATGTTATGATAGAAAAAATTAAACTAAACATATACTAAGCGCTTAACCTATTAGCCTAACTTAACAATACACGATAATGATGGATAAGTGCTCTAAATGTTGGAATTCCCTTACAAAGATACAACAATAAACTAGTGAATTCTACAGACTAATATAACAAACTGAGAAGACGGCTGCCTAAGGATTGAAAAACCACAAACCTATCCACAAGGTAAGTACAACAATAGCTTAAAAACAAAAATAAAACAAACAATGAAAGAAAACAGAAATAGTCCTTGGCGCACTATCTGGTATATAAACCTGCAGAAAAATGAAGTCCAAAGATCTTGGTAGTGAGGATTGTTGGTCCGGAATCCAATCGTACTCAAAGTCCTCTGAGGTGGTGGAATCAGATTTGTGCGAATGATGCTTTAATGCATGCCAGACCAATATGATTGGGTTCAAAGCAGGATCTTAATGAATGTTGCAGATGTGTTTTGGGGTCAATGTCTTGGAAGGACTGGTGACCACTCCAGATGTGAAGTATTCAGAAATGTTACGTTCTTCCCTCTGAGCAATAATGACCTTCTGTATGTAGACTCTCTAATATGAGGAAAAAGCCTTAATGGACTGGTCATGCACAGCTGCATCTAAAGACTTAGTAAACAATTATTTGGAAGTCTGACTCCTCCTCCCTGTCAGACTTCCAAATAATTGTTTACTAAGTCTTTAGATGCAGCTGTGCATGACCAGTCCATTAAGGCTTTTTCCTCATATTAGAGAGTCTACATACAGAAGGTCATTATTGCTCAGAGGGAAGAACGTAACATTTCTGAATACTTCACATCTGGAGTGGTCACCAGTCCTTCCAAGACATTGACCCCAAAACACATCTGCAACATTCATTAAGATCCAGCTTTGAACCCAATCATATTGGTCTGGCATGCATTAAAGCATCATTCGCACAAATCTGATTCCACCACCTCAGAGGACTTTGAGTACGATTGGATTCCGGACCAACAATCCTCACTACCAAGATCTTTGGACTTCATTTTTCTGTCAGGTTTATATACCAGATAGTGCGCCAAGGACTATTTCTGTTTTCTTTCGTTATTTATTTTATTTTTGTTTTTAAGATATAAAAAATGTTAGTTGGAAAAAGACTTTTAGATGGGTGACATTGGACGTGATGTCACTTTACTCAATCATAGATCACGAGCAAGGGATTCGAGCAGTGGAATTTTTTCTTGATGCTTCTACATTGTCCATTTCATTACGTGCCTTTCTTTTGGATTCTATTATGTTTCTGCTCACCCATAATTATTTTTCTTTTGATGCACAATTTTATCTTCAGACACGGGGTACTGCTATGGGGACGTCATTTGCCCCCTCTTATGCTAATTTGTTTGTGGGTCTTTGGGAATCCACACACATTTTCGGTGCTGATAATTCTTTTCGTCATCAGATTATTTTCTATAAACGGTATATTGACGATTTGATTATGATTTGGGATGGGGATTTATTATCACTGCATGCCTTTATTCATACACTTAATACTAATTCTTTAAATCTTAAATTTACTTATGAAGAACACATGAATCACATCAATTATTTAGACATTACTTTATTTATTGACACGACAGGCACTATTCAAACGGACATTTTTAGAAAGCCTCATTCACGTAATACTTTATTGGAAGCAGACAGCAGTCATTCTAAATCATCATTCGAAGTATACCCAAGGCTGAATTCCTTCGACTAAGACGGCTTTGTTCAAATGACGATTTATTTGAGCATCAAGCAGAGGAATTAAAAACTCGATTTGCTCAAAGAAAATATAATCACACTGATATTGAAGCAGCATATCTGTGTGTCAAATCTACAAACAGGATCGATTTGTTATCGAACTCGTCTGTGAAGTTCAAGAAGAAACATGAATTGGATCGAGTGACGTCTGCTCTATTTGTCACCCAGTTTAGTCGCCAGGCTGAACAGATTCGTTCTATCATTTATAAACATTGGGGGACCCTCACTCTTGATAAGGACCTACATAGTTCAGTTAACCAGGGTCCAGCCATTACTTTTAGGAAATCCAAATCCTTATCTGACTATCTTTCTCCAAGATTGTTTGACTCTAAGAAGTCTAACAAATCTGTTTAAAATAAAAGGTTTTTTTAAATGTGGAAAATGTTGCGTTTGCTGCTATGCGAAACCAATTAAGTCTATTAAGACTATTTATTCTAAAAAGAACTATAGGATCCCATCCTTTATTAATTGTGACTCACAATTTGTCATATACTTTCTTACCTGTGGCTGTGGCCAAGGGTACGTGGGCTGCACTATACGCCCTGTTAAAAACAGAATCATGGAGCATATACGTTCCATTAAAAGAAAAGATTTCATGTTACCAGTTTCAAAACATTTTACTGACTGTCCTTCAGGAGGTCTATCAAATGTTCATTTTTCTGCTGTAGAACTGGTGCCCATGCCCATGAGAGGGGGTGATAGATTAAAGCTCCTCAACCAGCGGGAGATGTTTTGGATCCATTCTTTGGATACATTATCCCCTGCAGGAATTAATACAGAATGGGATCTAGAAAAGGTGAAGGGAAACACAAAATGGATGTGCCCCCTAAAAGAATTCACTTAAATGCACACCATAACAGTGTAAAAATTAACTTTTAATAAATTTACTTAAAACATATATTACCAAAGTAATGTGTAATGTGAATTAAAAATATATTAAATCAACGCTATCAGGCAACCTTGTCGTCAGTTATAAGTTCATACTATCCCATTTAACCACTTAATAATGGTGGGATATGGAGGACACAGATTGCTAGGAGTCAGGGTGTTAACCCCTCTGGAGCAACGGTGAGACCCAATAATGGAAGTGTATAGATGTACACAAGTGAGTGGCCAATGGGTTAAATGTCCAGCTACCTTGCTAGATCAGCCAGCACTGCGCACTATAATGGAGACTTTAGTGTGTTAAAATAAGAGTGCTAGAGTGATAAAGCTGGCAAATGCAGTGATAATGGTAGTACATACACTGCTTGTCCGGGATGGGAAGGGAGCGAAGATAGCAGGGATACACCATGAAAAATAAAAAATAAATGCATACAATAGTGTAATAAGTTCTTTTCAATCTGGATAAAACATGTATGTCTTGGCTCTATAGCAATGCCTACTTACAGCAGGTCAAAAGGTAAAAAGCATTGATCTACACAGCAGGTAGAAAGGTGTCAGGATCTTCAGGAACAACAGCCCAGGTTTACAGCATAAGAAATCAGCACCTCAGCTCAGACGTCAGTAGATGTGAGTGGATCAGAGACATGCAAAAGAAAGGCAGACCATAGTGTCGATCGTGCATAAAATTTATATAAACAAACAACAAATTTTAGGAATTGTACTCACATTGTGTACATAATCATAGTTCACATAAGGCTTTACTTGAGGCAAATGGAGTGCTGGTTCAGTGTGGAGCAGCTCACCGGGGATCTTCTCCTTAGACTCACAACAGACCGGGTGGGAGATGGCGTCTGACGTCACATCCGCTGTTGGGGTGACGGCATCCGGTCTTGGAGGCAAACGGTGGGGGAACTCAGCAACTCTGAAGCCTTCAGTAGAAAGAGCAGCTGCAGCAATGAAAGTGGCTCTACGCGTTTCGTCGTACTAGACAACTTCCTCAGGAGCATTCATTGAGGAGAAGATCCCCGGTGAGCTGCTCCACACTGAACCAGCACTCCATTTGCCTCAAGTAAAGCCTTATGTGAACTATGATTATGTACACAATGTGAGTACAATTCCTAAAATTTGTTGTTTGTTTATATAAATTTTATGCACGATCGACACTATGGTCTGCCTTTCTTTTGCATGTCTCTGATCCACTCACATCTACTGACGTCTGAGCTGAGGTGCTGATTTCTTATGCTGTAAACCTGGGCTGTTGTTCCTGAAGATCCTGACACCTTTCTACCTGCTGTGTAGATCAATGCTTTTTACCTTTTGACCTGCTGTAAGTAGGCATTGCTATAGAGCCAAGACATACATGTTTTATCCAGATTGAAAAGAACTTATTACACTATTGTATGCATTTATTTTTTATTTTTCATGGTGTATCCCTGCTATCTTCGCTCCCTTCCCATCCCGGACAAGCTACTATTGAAAGGAATCTGTACACATTCCTGGAAGGTTGAGAATTTGATCAGTGATCACCTTGACACATTTTATTTTGAATTTTAATTTTGTGCACTATTTTATCACAGATTGGGTGTGGTTAGCGCCGGTAACAAATCACTTTAAGTTCACTTAGTACATACACTGCAGCATAGACCTGCCAGACACGGCAGTGCTGTGCAAGGAAAGCAGGCACACTCACTATAAAATTAAAGGATTAAATAAATAACTAACTAATGGGATCAACACAGTTAGAGCCAGGAGACTGCTGACACTACATTAAAACAGCTCCAAGTAGGAGACTGACAACATTGCGCGTCCAACGCGCGTTTCCCTCCAGCAAAGGAGCTTCTTCAGGGACAAATTTTAAATCTAAAACATTTTTCATGAACATTTTGTATGAGTATTCTTGCTATGCTTCCGTCTCACGATGATAATAATGATTGTCTGTTTATTAAGTTATTTATTATTGTCATTTTTTTCTGCTTTCTAGTGATCAAATAAGATATATATTTATTAATGAATTCAATTGTCCTACATTTTCTTTTGGCATCTATTCTTCTTTATTATTTATTATTTGTTTTCCTTTTTCTAACTATATATTTACTTTTTTCTAGAATAATATTGTGTTTTACATATGTCCTTTAAACCATATCTATTGTGTCTAGGAGTTTGATGATATACCATTCATATGCCATCTTATGATATTAAAATTAACAAATCAATGGGTTAAATATACATTGAATATTCACTATAGATTTGGACATGTGTATGTTTATGTTTCCACAGTTGATATATATGTGTTATTGATATTTCTTTTGTATGTGATTGGTCTTTTTTATTAATTTTTTACCTGTTTATTCCCTCTATGTGGATCTCTTCCCTCTGAGCATTACGCCCCTTTCCTGTGTTTCATTTCACAGGGAATTTGTGTCCTGGGGGTTTGTGTTTACCTGGACACAGGTGGGCGGTGCTTTTGAGGGTGTAAACCATATAAGAGTTTGATTAAGACCAGTGAAACTACTCTTTGATAAAGCGCACCATGCGAGAGGTTTCTCTTTTTAATTAGTTATGTCCCAATAAATAATTTGTTATTTTTTCTATTAGCCTCCAGTTCTCGTTTTTTCATAGTTGTGATCCAAGTCTTTTCCTTCCTGCTTACTACGTACAGTCAAGCTGGTGGTTTTATTAAATCTACCAGTCTTAAACACTGGCATATTCTGCAAAATGATGATATATTATCTGAAAGTTGCTGTGTACCACCAATGGTGGCATTCAAAAGAGGGAGGAATCTGGCGGATAGCCTGATACATGCAGATAATGAGGGTAACTACAGAACTCCTCATTTTCTGGAGGGTGGCAGACCGGGTAACTTTAGATGCATGAGCTGCTCGGTCTGTAACAGTCTGACTACCGGTAGTCAATTCAGTCACCCCCCAAAGCGGGAGAATCATAAAAATTAAAAATAGACGCCCCACAGCGTGTGCTCCGCTGCTACAGAGACTGGAACAGTGAAAGACATTATTGCTTGGCACGGCGAATTGGCTGTACTGCTGTTCAGCTGAACTGGAGACCTCCTAAGTACTACCTTGAGGCTGAGGGCTGTACTAACAGCTAACCGATTGGAAGACCACCCAGGCCCTACCCCCGAGGCTGAGGGATTGAGAAGGAGAGAGCCACGACATCTCTATTGGCGTCCGTTGGTGCTTGGGTAACATTAACCCTGAAATGATTGTTTTTTCTATCTAAATGTACGCTTAATACTCACCTTTATTTTGTGGTTACTAATATAATTTTTAATGCACTATGAGCGTTGTGCGCTGTGTTTTTTTGTATTTCTGTTTGCTATTAGGGGGTATTTGAGCCATCCCTGGTGCCACAGCTGCAGACGTTCCATATACTCTACGTGTTTAAAGGTCACCTCTTTTTGTACATCACTATATCACCTCACTTTTATTGATTGTAGTAGCGCACTATATCTTTTCACATTTTCTCACTCCAGATAGGGAGACTTTCTTATTGAGACGTGAAGCATTCTGGATACATGCTTTAAATACCAGCAACGGTATGGGTCTTAATGAGCAACAGAATTTAAAATGCTTCCTTAATAGAAGGTAATTTTTTGTCTTTCTACAGGCATATTTGATCTTGCACCATCCATGGACTCTGCACTTACCTATTGGGAAAATTATCCTTTTTGTGTGGTTTTTTTCCCTTCCCTCCTTCCCCCCCCACCCCCTGGCTGTGTGTACCCATTTCTGACTAGGTATACACACTAGTATATTCTAAATACTGATGTACTGCATATTCTTATGTGGCATTTCACGGTAACTTTGCAGGATTATACTGATGTCATCAGCAGTATACAGTCACATGTTTTTAATAGTATATTGCTGTATTAGTTTTGTGCACATATGCTTTATGAATATTTTGGTGTGTGGTTTATTTACACTTTCAGGGTGATTTATAGGAGTGTGTCACTCCTCCCTGCTCTGACACTGATCCCATGGCGACGGATACATCTTTGTCCAGCCCTGTGAGTACAGTCTTGATTGGTGCACACCCCCCCCTTCCCCTCGACGGGCGGGTCACGCTGACGTCATCATGGGGGAGTGTTCAGTCTGGGGAGAGGTGTGGCTGTGGCTGCATTCCTCCAAGACAGCTCTATGCTGTATTGCCAGGGATTTAGACCTAGACGTCTGACGTCACTAGGGGGCGCCATATGGTAGCTCTGACATCACTAGGGGGCGCCATATGGTAGCTCTGACGTCACTAGGGGGCGTCAACATCCTGGTTATGTGGCAGAGCGGGGAGAGTATCAGGGGGGTGGTATATATTGTGACTGTTTTCTTGTGTTTGGTAGCCTTCACCTTGAGAAAGGCAGTATTAGACTGCCGAAACGTTGGACTTTATGGCATATTAAACCTCCTTTGAGTAAGACCGTGTGCCTGCTTCTTCTTCTTTGTCCGGCTACAGGAAGGGTCAGGAGACAGGGAGGACAGAGGCAGGAGAAACCCATCTGACTCCGGCCTTGCCTGTCCCTACGAATACAAACATACAACCCCTCACTGAATAACATAGCCCTAATCCCATGTAATAATCCTGGGTGTAAACAAAATAATGGTTTTATGAATATTGTAATGGTTTATTAGGGACCTAGGAGGTGGCTAGTGGTGCTGTTATGTGTATTTTTGTTTATTGTGGGTAGTGGGGGTGGATGAACGGGGTATTGGCCCCAAGGATGGGTGTTTAGGCCTACCGGGTGGGGGGGGGGGGTAGCGGGAGGGGTTAACCCCTTCATTACCTTAGCGGTATTAACCACGAAGTTAAAGAAGAGGTTAAGTCATCCTGCAACCCCCTGGCAAGGCCTAAACACCCACCCAGGGCCAAATACCACCTTCACCCACCCCCGCTACCCACAATAAGCCTGGCACGGGTGTATAACCCCTTCATTGCCTTGGCGGTAATGAAGTTGCCTGTAAATGCATTTTTTATGCATCGGATTCATGCCGGGGGTCTCTGGTGCTGATATTAATGGATATCAGCTCTGGGACACATGCATGTTATTTTCATCGCAGCTTCACCCCACCTTCTTGCCAACTTTTGTGGCGGGACAATTTGGAGAAGAAACAGCAATTTTAAAGTGGCGATCAGCCGCAATAAGCTGATCAGGGCTTATAGAATTGAGCATGTTTGAAAAACTGGCGATCAGTGCTGAAAAGTGGCTTATCACCGCGCGTCTGCCGATTTTATTTATTTTCCGGCAAAAAAACCCCGGTTATTTTTGCTCTAATCGCCAGCTTCTCTGGGCTTTCTGAATCGCTGTAGGCTTTTTTGGCTATAAACTGGTGATAAGTGGCTTATCGCTGCTTACTGCATGAGGGCCTTAGGGAGGATTTGTTCCTGTAAAGTACACCTAGTTTGGCATAGGATTTGGATGTCAGGGTATCAATGTGCATCCCAAATGTTAAATGGGAGTTGAACTATATGCCCAGATATTTCAAACAAGTAACAGGGGCTAGGATGGTATTAGAGCTGGTTTTTATCTGAAGCTCTGTCATTGGCAGCTTTAGCAATTTAGCTCTGGTCCCAAATACCATTGTTACAGTCTTGTCAGTGTTTAAAATCAGTTTGTTTTGGGAAATCCAGTTTCAAGTCTCAAAAAATCAGATTGAAGTATGTGTTCAAGGTCAGAGAGGCGAGGGCTGCGTGCATATAGGATCAGATCCAAGGCCTCTCACAATAACCTGTTAGGAATATTATTTTCTCATCTATCCGACATAAGTATAAAATATACTCTACCAAGACCCCTAATACAGAGTTACCCACCTTATACGGGAGCAGCTGCCAGACGAGTACAGTAAATGTATCTTATTTCTTTTACCACTGGAGGGCAGCGTGGAGTTGCAAGGAGTGGCGCCCGTAAGGACGACGTGCCAGTTAGGCGGAAGGAGACGCGCGCACACACTTTTATGTGAAACGGATATTTTTGGGGAGGGATTTAGTAGTCTGAGTGAGAAAATTGATATTTTGTCACAATGGAAAAATGGAAAAATTAACCATTTAAATATGCACAGATTTTATCCCATGTTTGGAAATTAGGGATGTTGCCTAAAAGTCTGAGAATGCATTAAGTGCCACCCACGGGCTTTAATGAAGCAGCATTTGTGGGATAAAGGGAACAGCATCCTGTATAAAGGTATTTTGGGCTCGATATAAATAATTGAAGCCAAAAACTAATATTAAGTAAATTGAGAATGGAAAAATATTCAGCACAAACGTACAGAATGTGATATTCTGAGAGATCTTACAGATGTTATCAAATCCCACAATGAATATATAGAAAATGTCTGTATAGAACGAGTCAAACAAGAATATGCCAATAAAACGTTTAATTGGGAGATACAGGGGCCACAATTCAGGTCAGTTAGCTGGAAGAAGGGAAGCCGGTCAGCCAGAAGAGCAGGTCCTCCGGTCAGCCAGAAGAGCAGGTCAGCCGGTCAGCTCTGAGATCAGCATTACTTATATCCCCTAAACGTTGTCCCCTGCATGTAATGCGCAGAACAGCCTGCACTGCATATACTGTACATGACATACTTAACCCTTTCTTTTCGCTCGACTCTAATCTGAATGATTTGCTAATTGGTTTGTAATTAGAGAGATATTTGTAGCAGAATCCCATGTATGTTCTTTTTACCTTTTTAGATACCGTTTTGTGTAATAAAAGATATGAGATCAGAGGGGCTTCCTGTTTGCACTCGTGTTTTGGCAGAAGTGTATATGTGACCCTATAAATCTCCCTCACACCCGGCTTGGCAGCGTGACACTAGTGCAATGACCTGGGGAAGAATCACTGAGCTGTTAGCAATAGATACAACGGATAGAAAAGACACTACACATAGGTTGGATTAAAGAGAGTATTTTATTGAAATAATGAATCTCTTTGCTGGTAGGGGCCTGCAGCACATTGCAGAGCAATATAGTAACACGCAGAGCAATGCACTGCAGGCCCCTCCGGCAGCAAAGGAGTGAAGACCAATGCAGGGTGTATAAAGATCTCACTGATAATTCATGCACAAAGGGCAATTTGTTGCTGTGATCCAGAGGAAGGCGAAACATAACCCCTGCTGTGCAATGGGGGAAAAAAATTCCTTCCTGACCCCATTAAATGGCGATCGGAGGGTCCCTGGATCACTGCGCAGTGAGATCAGATGGAGCAGCACAGATCAGCGTTGTTATACACAGGGGCACACTCAGTATATAGAGATGTGGGTGATGGGGCCCTTGTGCCCCTGTGTATAACTCACCTGCTCCCCCATCCCCCTGCATATCTATCCCATTCACCCCTTTTCCTCCCGCATACCTCGCAGGGCCGGCCGGCCATTAGGCGGTCGCCTAGCGCGCAAAGGTCCTAGGGGCGCATTAATAATCATTATTATTTTTTTTCTTATTATTTCTAATTTATTTATCTTTTTTTAAAAATTATTATTCTTTTTTTTTATCCAGTATTTTGGCGCCCTTTTGTTTTTATTTTGCGTCGCGCTGGGGTGCGGTCGCACCCCCTGCAGTCCCGATAGCTACGCCACTGTTTATTTTATTATTTTATTTATCTTGTTATTTTTTATACAACTGGGGCACAAATTTTAAGTTTCGCCTCGGGCGCATGAAACCCGTGCTCCGGCCCTGCTCCTTGTTCTCTCTCACCCTCTCACGCCCAATATCCCTATCTCCCTCTAGTACCTGCCCCTCCCGCAGCCTTCCTGATCTTATCTGCCTCTCCTGCGGTCAAACCAACTTCTCAGGGCCCCTAGAATACCCCTGTATCTACGCCCTGGCTCCTCTGCTACCTGCTCCCGGCTTCTTCTCCGCCTAAAAAAGGTGAAGCAGCAGATCTGTCCGCACCTCTCGTATTCTCCTACCTGCTCCTGGGGTCTTCTCCTCCGCCTAAAAAAGGTGAAGCAGCAGATCCGGCCACACCTGTCGTATGCTCCTTGGTCATCGTACACCACGTCTGCCTCCTCGGCCGCCTTGTAGCCCACCTCATTGTTCCACTTGACGCCCGCTTTTTCGTATGCCTCGTCGTCCGCCTCGTAGCCCGCCTCGTCGTCTGGTGGCACAAAGGGCACCACCTTCGTGCGTGTCCTGACCTGCAGGAGACATGAAGTGTTTGTAACCAGGGACAGTGATACTCTGTATCGCAAGAGCTCCTGTGCCACTTATACCCCCTCCGCAATACCACGTTATACCGCCCTCCACAGGGCAAATACCCGTTATACCCACCTCCCCAGGCCCAGTACCCAGTTATACAACCCTCCCAAGGCCCAGTACCCTGTTATACACCCCTCCCAAGGCCCAGTACCCTGTTATACGCCCCTCCCCAGGCCCAGTACCCTGTTATACACCCCTCCCCAGGCCCAGTACCCTGTTATACACCCCTCCCAAGGCCCAGTACCCTGTTATACACCCCTCCCCAGGCCCAGTACCTGTTATACCCACCTCACCAGGCCCAGTACCCGTTATACCCACCTCACCAGGCCCAGTACCCATTATATACCCACCTCACCAGGCCCAGTACCCATTATATACCCCTCCCCAGAAGGTCATGTTTCTATTTATCAAAAATACATTGAGTAACCTCTGGTTTTCAGGCATGTCCTAGGGGAGTTATCACAGAGACACAGAAACGTCGCTGAGTTTGGTGAGTAACTCCCTTAACCTCTCAGCAGTTGAATTCCCCATTAGGCGCTTAACACGTTAAAAACAAGCGTTGCTATTTCTCTGCATGAAGTTGCAGGTAATTGGAAGAGTTACACAGTGACGGCTATTTCATCACTCACCTTCTTCTCCCGAAACGGTCTTTTCTGTCTTATTTCCGGCTTCACATCGGATATCCATATCCATTCTTGGCCTCTGATCTGTATGCAAGACAATGCTTTAAGACAGGGTTGCGCAACCTTTTTCCCTGCTCCCCCCTCCCCCCTCCCCACCTTGTCTCCGACGTTCTGATGTAACGACGTCATGTGATATCACGTTGCTATGGCAATGCCACATCATGTGACGCCACGTTGCTGTCGCCAGAAGCCGCCGGAGACAAGGAAAGGGAACTTACAGAGGACTTGCGCGCAATTTCCGGCATTTAATTTAAATGCTGTGGGGAAGAGCGAGGGGCCACTGTAAGCGCCGAGCCCCTCCTCCCAAGAAAATGTCGCGCCCCTCGATTTGCACACCCCTGCTTTAAGAGATATTCTGGGACCCTCCAACTCCTCCATCGGACCCTTCCTCATACTCATATTGACTGACCTTGCAGTGCTCTGCCCTGACTTGCACTGACCTGCTATGATGCCTCTCAAAATACCATGCTAACTCATTCTGAACATACATGTGTCCTTTCTACATGTTACTCAGCTTGTATGGGCCACAGACAGCTTTCCCGGGGTCCAGGACTAGTTTCCACCAGGGACCCTCACCCATGGGTCGGCGACCTTGCGAGAACCCACCCCCCCCCCCAACCTGTTTTCTCTTGCACTGCCATAGACTACAACATTTCGGCCTGCTGGTCTTTTTCAGGTAAAGTGGCTAAACCCACTAAATCCAGCAAAGAAAGGCCAGCAGCCAAAACATTGTAGTCTGTGGCACAATAAATTATCTTTTTTTATTCAAATCTGTGTGCCCTTTTCCATCAATCTTATTGTATACATTGGACGAAATGCCGGTCTTCCCTGAGACTAAGGGGCACTGGTAAAAGTATCACTAATTGTTTTTTTTGGTATGCAGCAAATCCCCATCATTTTTGCGTTCTCTTGCTCTGCCCCAATCTGACACACCACCTTGCTCTCTCACCCCCCTCTTACACTCCCCCATCACCCTTTCCTTCCCCAAAGGTTGTCCTTTAATCAGATCTTACCCAAATTGTCTCCATCTCCCTTGGAAATGTTCTGTCTTTAAGCTGTGTGGCTCCTCTTGATCCGAACTTTCTTAGCTGACCCCTTTAGGTTTCGGCTCCGAGGGTCTAAAAAATAAGCGACTCCGAAAAGATGTGAAATATGCACAAGGGTCCTAAAATATTTATCTAATGGGGCTCTGAGGGGGAGACTTAAATACTAGTTAATATAATCTATTTAACTAACAAATATGATCTATTAAACTAAGAAATATAATGTATCAAACTAAATAAATATCTATTAAACTAATAAATAGAATCTATTGTACTAAGAAATATAATCTATTCAACTAAATAAATATAATCTATTTAAAAACAATACAATAAAAAGCTGGAGAAATGATACGTCAACCAAGCCACAGATTTGATGCCAATGAGCGTTGAACTCCTTGCAGATCCACCGTCAGCTGGTTGTGGCAGAAAGTGGTGACATGCAGTAGAACAGAGTGGTTGAGCTGTAACCACGGCAGTCAGGTCAGAAATCAACACAATATTTTTTGAAATTTAGAATGAGAATGTTCAATATGTCACATTCTGGGCTCAGACCCTGAGCCCTGTCACATGTTAGCAGCTTGTGATAATAGAAGATATCCATATACTGGGATGTGATAAGAGACATGAAGGTCATTTTATACTGGGTCCCATAACCTGCTTTATATGAAGTATCATTTTACACTAATTAGTAGAGATGCTACATTTTGAAAAATAGCGCTTTTGGCGACATTGTTCATTTTCTCTACAAATGATAAATGAAAAAGTTGGATAAAACGTTATATGTGTGTGTGCGCGTGCAATATATATATATATATATATACACATATACATACATACACATATAGTATGTTTATATATATATATCATACTATATGTATATATATTGTCTGTTTTATACACACACTAGCTGAGAGACCCGGCGTTGCCCGGGATGTAAATGCGTAATAGGTAGTATTATTTATAACTCGTGGAACAATAGGTGAGTATTTGTTGTAAAGGTTTCGGGGGGGGGGGGGGAGAAAGGGGAGCGGGGGGGGGAGAAAGGGGAGCGGGGGGGGGAGAAAGGGGAGCGGGGGGGGAGAAAGGGGAGCGGGGGGGGGGAGAAAGGGGAGCGGGGGGGGGGAGAAAGGGGAGCGGGGGGGAGAAAGGGGAGCGGGGGGGGGGGGAGAAAGGGGAGCGGGGGGGAGAAAGGGGAGCGGGGGGGGGAGAAAGGGGAGCGGGGGGGGGGAGAAAGGGGAGCGGGGGGGGGGGAGAAAGGGGAGCGGGGGGGAGAAAGGGGAGCGGGGGGGGAGAAAGGGGAGCGGGGGGGGAGAAAGGGGAGCGGGGGGGGGGGGGAGAAAGGGGGGGGGGAAGAAAGGGGAGCGGGGGGGGAAGAAAGGGGAGCGGGGGGGGGAGAAAGGGGAGCGGGGGGGGGGGGGAGAAAGGGGAGCGGGGGGGGGGAGAAAGGGGAGCGGGGGGAGAAAGGGGAGCGGGGGGGAGAAAGGGGAGCGGGGGGGGGAGAAAGGGGAGCGGGGGGGGAGAAAGGGGAGCGGGGGGGAGAAAGGGGAGCGGGGGGGGGAGAAAGGGGAGCGGGGGGGGGGAGAAAGGGGAGCGGGGGGGGGGAGAAAGGGGAGCGGGGGGGGGGGAGAAAGGGGAGCGGGGGGGGAGAAAGGGGAGCGGGGGGGGAGAAAGGGGAGCGGGGGGGGAGAAAGGGGAGCGGGGGGGGGGAGAAAGGGGAGCGGGGGGGGGAGAAAGGGGAGCGGAGGGGGGAGAAAGGGGAGCGGGGGGGAGAAAGGGGAGCGGGGGGGGGAAGGGGAGTGGGGGGGGGGAAAGGGGAGTGGGGGGGGTGGAGAGCGGTGGGCATATGTATTGTCATAATTTATGTTTGGGCATTTCCCCCCCCCCCGTTCCCCGTGACTCCCCCCCCCCGTTCCCTGTGACTCGCGCTCCCCCCCCCGGCGGCCGCTTGGTCCCCCGATGTGCCGTCCTGCTGAGTGAGGCGTGCAGGCGGCTGCAGGAAGCGCCCTGTGTGGGCCTAAGACTCACGCTCCCCCCCCCCCCCCGGCGCCCGCTCGATGTGGCGTCTGGCTGAGCGGCGGTAGGAAGCGCCCTGTGTGGGCCTGAGGCTGAGGCGGGACGCGCAGTGGGCCTGAGGCTGAGGCGGG
The DNA here is from genome assembly GCF_040206685.1 of Ascaphus truei. Classification (NCBI taxonomy): domain Eukaryota; kingdom Metazoa; phylum Chordata; class Amphibia; order Anura; family Ascaphidae; genus Ascaphus; species Ascaphus truei. Next base: position 231,696 of record NW_027456930.1, read on the forward strand.
ACATGCAGTGGGCCTGAGGCTGAGGCGGGACGCGCAGTGGGCCTGAGGCTGAGGCGGGACGCGCAGTGGGCCTGAGGCTGAGGCGGGACGCGCAGTGGGCCTGAGGCTGAGGCGGGACGCACAGTGACTTACCTGAGCGGGTGGTAGCGCCGGGGAGGTAAGGGAGCGGCTGGGGTAGGAGGGCCGTGCTTCCCGTCCGGAGCCAGTGCAGGATGGCGCACGTGAGGGGGGGGGAGGGGGGCGGACAGAGGGTGTGTGTGTGTGTATAGAGCTGCTGTGTTGTGTGTGTGTGTGTGTGTGTGTGTGTGTGTGTGTGTGTATAGAGCTGCTGTGTTGTGTGTGTGTGTGTGTATAGAGCTGCTGTGTTGTGTGTGTGTGTGTATAGAGCTGCTGTGTTGTGTGTGTGTGTGTGTGTGTGTGTATAGAGCTGCTGTGTTGTGTGTGTGTGTATAGAGCTGCTGTGTTGTGTGTGTGTGTGTATAGAGCTGCTGTGTTGTGTGTGTGTGTGTGTGTATAGAGCTGCTGTGTTGTGTGTGTGTGTGTGTGTGTGTGTATAGAGCTGCTGTGTTGTGTGTGTGTGTGTGTATAGAGCTGCTGTGTTGTGTGTGTGTGTGTATAGAGCTGCTGTGTTGTGTGTGTGTGTGTGTGTGTATAGAGCTGCTGTGTTGTGTGTGTGTGTGTGTGTATAGAGCTGCTGTGTTGTGTGTGTGTGTGTGTGTGTGTGTATAGAGCTGCTGTGTTGTGTGTGTGTGTGTGTGTGTATAGAGCTGCTGTGTTGTGTGTGTGTGTGTGTGTGTGTGTGTATAGAGCTGCTGTGTTGTGTGTGTGTGTGTGTGTGTGTGTGTATAGAGCTGCTGTGTTGTGTGTGTGTGTGTGTGTGTGTGTGTGTGTGTGTGTGTGTGTGTGTGTGTGTGTGTGTGTATAGAGCTGCTGTGTTGTGTGTGTGTGTGTGTGTGGGCCGTCACTCCGCCTCAGGCCAATGAGAGGTGTGCGGGGGCGGGCGACCCAAGGGACCAATGTGATTTCCCCTAGGGACACCGGACATCCAGGCAGGCAAACATACAGTGCTTTCACTAATATAGTATAAGATACACGTGTGTGTATATGTATGTGTGTGTGTGTGTGTATATATGTGTGTGCGTGTGTATATATATGGTATAACCCAGAGGTGCGCAAAGTGGAGGGCGGGAGATTTTTCGGGGGGGGGGGGGAGGCGCACGGGCGGTTGCAGAGGCCCCGCGCACTTCCTCGAGGCATTAAAATTAAATGCCGGGGGATCGCGTGAGGCCTCTGCAATGCTATTACTTACCTTGACTCTGCCGGCGTCACTCGTGTCCATGGCAACGCGGTGTTAAATTACGCCGCGGGGTCATGTGACGTCACCCTCGTCAAATGCCGCTGCCGGTCACGTGACGCCGCATCAAGGTAAAGGAGGGGGTGGGGGCGCGAGCTCCCCTGGTATAACCAATAAATAATATAGCTGATATAGCAATTTGGTTGTGGCTAGAGAAAGATTATAGTGGCAGTGAGAATTAGTGGCCAGAATTAATAACTAAAAAGTAGCTGTAATAAAATAATAATAAACACTATGCCTAAACACAATAACAGTCCAGAAACTTAGCTCTAATAGCTATGTTATAACTCAATCATAAAAGGATCCAATTCGGGCATCCTCTGGAGTCCTGGCAGCTCTCTTCGGGGAAACAACCACCTCCTCGATAGATACCTAAACAAAAAAAAAGAAGAGAAAGCGCCCGCTCCATGTGTAAATTCGGTTTAACAATTTCATTTCCTGGACAAGATAAAAATAACAAACTCACAAACATCCGTTTGGTAAAAGCGTTGTATGAGACAGGCTCGTGCTCCGTGGTAATCCGGTGGTCAATCCGGTGGTCAATCCGCAGCTCCAGACTTTGGACGATGACCGGGAAACTCGATAGGCTGCGCCCCTTGCAGTGTGGTCCTCCGGCAATCTGTAGTATGCAGTTGTGATTCCACTCTGTAATTCCGGTGTCTCGCCTTGTTCGCATACCAACTTCCCTTCCGGCGTCAAGACGGATAGTGTGGCAATAGCAACGAGAAGAATGTACCTACGTGTTTCTTCAGCACACGGCTGATTTCATCAGAGGATAATGCTACAACTCAGTCGTAATGGTTTTATAGTCCTACAGTCCAATTGGTAATGGCATAATAGATCACATATGTTACTGATTTTAGATAATAATAGATTCTTGTATGACACACACACACAAACACATATACATATATATATATATACATATACATATATATATATATACGTATATATTCCCCTGAGGAAGGTCCTATACAGGACCGAAACGTTGGATTTATATGTGCCTGCTTTTTTTCAAATACACTTTTGCAATATATCTTGAGTGCTGTTTTTTGTCTCCTTGGTGGGACACCTGGTTTTATATATATATATATATATATATATATATATATATATATATATATATACAAATACAACTGTATGCTCATCTGCATGTCTTAGGCAGGTCTGCAACCCCGCCTTTCCCCATTATCACCCAGCATACAGCACTTCCACTGCAGCAAGGGATTCTGGGAAATGACATGCAAATGAGCACACAGTGTCACTTTTTGCCTCAAAAACCATTTTTAACATGGTTCCCTATAGGCTTAAGCTTGCTGCATGGTCACAGCTTTGAGCACAGCCAGGGTTAAGGTGCATACCCAGAAAACCACCCACAGACAGCTGTTTCGACCTTAATGGGTCTCATCAGTGTGGGGTTGATTTAACTGGGTATGCAAAGAGGCTATGGGATAGGCTATACCATAATACTGAGTTAAGTTATGGTGAGTAAAAAAAGTGACAAAAACCCTCCACAGGAAAGCAAATATGCAAATACAACTGTATGCTCATCTGCATGTCTTAGGCAGGTCTGCAACCCCTCCTTTCCCCATTATCACCAGCATACAGAACTTCCACTGCAGCAAGGGATTCTGGGAAATGACATGCAAAAAAAAAATATATATATATATATATATACTAGCTGAGAGACCCGGCGTTGCCCGAGATGTAAATGCGTAATAGGTAGTATTATTTATAACTCGTGGAACAATAGGTGAGTATTTGTTGTAAAGGTTTCGGGGGGGGGGGGAGAAAGGGGAGCGGGGGGGGGGAGAAAGGGGAGCGGGGGGGGGGAGAAAGGGGAGCGGGGGGGGGGAGAAAGGGGAGCGGGGGGGGGGGGGAAAGGGGAGCGGGGGGAGAAAGGGGAGCGGGGGGGGGGGGGAGAAAGGGGAGCGGGGGGGGAGAAAGGGGAGCGGGGGGGGGAGAAAGGGGAGCGGGGGGGGAGAAAGGGAGCGGGGGGGGAGAAAGGGGAGCGGGGGGGAGAAGGGGAGCGGGGGGGAGAAAGGGGGAGCGGGGGGGGGGGGAGAAAGGGGAGCGGGGGGGGAGAAAGGGGAGCGGGGGGGGAGAAAGGGGAGCGGGGGGGGGAGAAAGGGGAGCGGGGGGGAGAAAGGGGAGCGGGGGGGGGAGAAAGGGAGCGGGGGGGGGGAGAAAGGGGAGCGGGGGGGGGGGAGAAAGGGGAGCGGGGGGGGGGGAGAAAAGGGAGGCGGGGGGGAGAAAGGGGAGCGGGGGGGGGAGAAGGGGAGCGGGGGGGAGAAAGGGGAGCGGGGGGGGGGGGGGAAGGGGAGTGGGGGGGGGGAAAGGGGAGTGGGGGGGGGGGTGGAGAGCGGTGGGCATATGTTTTGTCATATTTATGTATGGGCATTTCCCCCCCCCCCCGTTCCCCGTGACTCCCCCCCCCCCCGTTCCCTGTGACTCGCGCTCCCCCCCCCGGCGGCCGCTTGGTCCCCCGATGTGCCGTCCTGCTGAGTGAGGCGTGCAGGCGGCTGCAGGAAGCGCCCTGTGTGGGCCTAAGACTCACGCTTCCCCCCCCCCCGGCGCCCGCTCGATGTGGCGTCTGGCTGAGCGGCGGTAGGAAGCGCCCTGTGTGGGCCTGAGGCTGAGGCGGGACGCGCAGTGGGCCTGAGGCTGAGGCGGGACGCGCAGTGGGCCTGAGGCTGAGGCGGGACGCGCCAGTGGGCCTGAGGCTGAGGCGGGACGCGCAGTGGGCCTGAGGCTGAGGCGGGACGCGCAGTGGGCCTGAGCTTGAGGCGGGACGCACAGTGACTTACCTGAGCGGGTGGTAGCGCCGGGGAGGTAAGGGAGCGGCTGGGGTTAGGAGGGCCGCGCTTCCCGTCCGGAGCCAGTGCAGGATGGCGCACGTGAGGGGGGGGGGAGGGGGGCGGACAGAGGGTGTGTGTGTGTGTATAGAGCTGCTGTGTTGTGTGTGTGTGGTGTTGTGTGTGGTGTATAGAGCTGCTGTGTTGTGTGTGTGTGTGTATAGAGCTGCTGTGTTGTGTGTGTGTGTGTATAGAGCTGCTGTGTTGTGTGTGTGTGTGTGTGTATAGAGCTGCTGTGTTGTGTGTGTGTATAGAGCTGCTGTGTTGTGTGTGTGTGTGTGTGTGTATAGAGCTGCTGTGTTGTGTGTGTGTGTGTATAGAGCTGCTGTGTTGTGTGTGTGTGTGTGTATAGAGCTGCTGTGTTGTGTGTGTGTGTGTGTATAGAGCTGCTGTGTTGTGTGTGTGTGTGTGTATAGAGCTGCTGTGTTGTGTGTGTGTGTGTGTATAGAGCTGCTGTGTTGTGTGTGTGTGTGTGTGTGTATAGAGCTGCTGTGTTGTGTGTGTGTGTGTGTGTGTATAGAGCTGCTGTGTTGTGTGTGTGTGTGTGTGTGTGTGTATAGAGCTGCTGTGTTGTGTGTGTGGTGTGTGTGTGTATAGAGCTGCTGTGTTGTGTGTGTGTGTGTGTGTGTGGCCCGTCACTCCGCCTCAGGCCAATGAGAGGTGTGGCGGGGGCGGGCGACCCAAGGGACCAATGAGATTTCCCCTAGGGACACGGACATCCAGGCAGGCAAACATACAGTGCTTTCACTAATATAGTATAATATATATATATATATATATATATATATATATATATATATAATCTTCTTCTCTCTGAAGAAGACCGTTTTAGTCGGAACGCGTTGGAGTGAGAGTCTGTGGAGTGGGACCCCTACCCTTTTCCATGACAGGAGGCCTTGGCTATCTGTAAATTGGTCTTTCACACCTACGCTTTAATGGTGATGTATTTACATCTTTAATACTCGAGCATTTATTGCCTCCATTTCTGCAATTACTATTTTACAACAACAGCTATCTCCTTACGTTATGTGCACAAATCTGCAGTGTGTGTAGAGGTATATGTGCATGCTTGGATCAGAGCTGCTTGTGTGGAGAGGTATATGAGCATGCTTGGATCAGAGCTGCTTGTGTGTAGAGGTATATGTGCATGCTTGGATCAGAGCTGCTTGTGTGTAGTAGGTATATGTGCATGCTTGGATCAGAGCTGCTTGTGTGGAGAGGTATATGTGCATGCTTGGATCAGAGCTGCTTGTGTGTGAGGTATATGTGCATGTTTGGATCATTGTGTGTAGAGGTATATGTGCATGCTTGGATCAGAGCTGCTTGTGTGTAGAGGCATATGTGCATGATTGGATCAGAGCTGCTTGTGTGTAGAGGTATATGTGCATGCTTGGATCAGAGCTGCTTGTGTGGAGAGGTATATGTGCATGCTTGGATCAGAGCTGCTTGTGTGTGTAGAGGTATATGTGCATGCTTGGATCAGAGCTGCTTGTGTGTAGAGGTATATGTGCATGCTTGGATCAGAGCTGCTTGTGTGTAGAGGCATATGTGCATGATTGGATCAGAGCTGCTTGTGTGTAGAGGTATATGTGCATGCTTGGATCAGAGCTGCTTGTGTGGAGAGGTATATGTGCATGCTTGGATCAGAGCTGCTTGTGTGTGTAGAGGTATATGTGCATGCTTGGATCAGAGCTGCTTGTGTGTAGAGGTATATGTGCATGCTTGGATCAGAGCTGCTTGTGTGTAGAGGTATATGTGTATGCTTGGATCAGAGCTGCTTGTGTGTAGAGGTATATGTGCATGCTTGGATCAGAGCTGCTTGTGTGTAGAGGTATATGTGCATGCTTGGATCAGAGCTGCTTGTGTGTAGAGGTATATGTGCATGCTTGGATCAGAGCTGCAGTGTGTGGAGAGGTATATGTGCATGCTTGGATCAGAGCTGCTTGTGTGTGTAGAGGTATATGTGCATGCTTGGATCAGAGCTGCTTGTGTGGAGAGGTATATGTGCATGCTTGGATCAGAGCTGCTTGTGTGTAGAGGTATATGTGCATGCTTGGATCAGAGCTGCTTGTGTGTAGAGGTATATGCGCATGCTTGGATCAGAGCTGCTTGTGTGGAGAGGTATATGCGCATGATTGGATCAGAGCTGCTTGTGTGTAGAGGTATATGCACATGCTTGGATCAGAGCTGCTTGTGTGTAGAGGTATATGTGCATGATTGGATCAGAGCTGCTTGTGTGGAGAGGTATATGTGCATGCTTGGATCAGAGCTGGAGTGTGTGTAGAGGTATATGTGCATGCTTGGATCAGAGCTGCTTGTGTGTAGAGGTATATGTGCATGCTTGGATCAGAGCTGCTTGTGTGTAGAGGTATATGTGCATGCTTGGATCAGAGCTGCTTGTGTGTAGAGGTATATGTGAATGCTTGGATCAGAGCTGCTTGTGTGTAGAGGCATATGTGCATGCTTGGATCAGAGCTGCTTGTGTGTAGAGGTATATGTGCATGATTGGATCAGAGCTGCTTGTGTGGAGAGGTATATGTGCATGCGTGGATCAGAGCTGCAGTGTGTGTAGAGGTATATGTGCATGCTTGGATCAGAGCTGCAGTGTGTGGAGAGGTATATGTGCATGCTTGGATCAGAGCTGCTTGTGTGGAGAGGTATATGTGCATGCTTGGATCAGAGCTGCTTGTGTGTAGAGGTATATGTGCATGCTTGGATCAGAGCTGCTTGTGTGTAGAGGTATA